>NW_027476121.1:5000-25000 GCF_051020955.1 Megalopta genalis
CATTAAAATAAATTACACTACCGTAAACTAGACAAAAAATTACACATTTTTTCCCAATATGAAAATTTTCACAAACTTTTTAAAGTCCCATCGCATCGAGTAAACTTTTTTAATAACGCGTCCGCACGATTCTAAATGCTTAATCCATATGTGAAATCGTTCACTGATCACGAATATCGCATTTAAAAAAATTACAAAAATTTATTTTTCAAAATAATCAAAAAAAACCGAAAAATCACAAGAGTAAAGTACCATTATTTTAAACAACATGTCGTTCTAAATGCTTAATCCCTATGTAAAAAAGTTATTTAAGCAAGAATATGTAATCGAAAAAAATTAGAAAAATTTATTTTAGCCGTAAATCGAAAATAATGGGGACACCGGAGCTGTTCGAAGCGCCGAGACGCGCCGCGTACGGCCGAATATTTTCTAAGTCCCAACGTACCGATCAAGAGTAAAGTACCATTTTCCTACATTAGATTTCGTTCTAAATGCTTAATCCCTATGTAAAAACGTTAGTTAAGCAAGAATATCGTATTTTTAAAAAAATCTAATGATAGGATTTTCCAGAAAATTGAAAAAACCGAAAAATGTCAAGAGTAAAGTGCCATTTTCTGACATTAGATTTCGTTCTAAATGCTTAATCCCTATGTAGAAACGTTAGTTAAGCAAGAATATCGTATTTTTAAAAAAATCTAATGATAGGATTTTTCAGAAAATTGAAAAAACCGTAAAATGTCAAGAGTAAAGTGCCATTATTTTAAACAATGTATCGTTCTAAATGCTTAATCCCTATGTAAAAAAGTTATTTAAGCAAGAATATGTTATTGAAAAAAATTAGAAAAATTTATTTTAGCCGTAAATCGAAAATAATGGGGACACCGGAGCTGTTCGAAGCGCCGAGACGCGCCGCGTACGGCCGAATATTTTCTAAGTCCCAACGTACCGATCAAGAGTAAAGTACCATTTTCCTACATTAGATTTCGTTCTAAATGCTTAATCCCTATGTAAAAACGTTAGTTAAGCAAGAATATCGTATTTTTAAAAAAATCTAATGATAGGATTTTCCAGAAAATTGAAAAAACCGAAAAATGTCAAGAGTAAAGTGCCATTTTCTGACATTAGATTTCGTTCTAAATGCTTAATCCCTATGTAGAAACGTTAGTTAAGCAAGAATATCGTATTTTTAAAAAAATCTAATGATAGGATTTTTCAGAAAATTGAAAAAACCGTAAAATGTCAAGAGTAAAGTGCCATTATTTTAAACAATGTATCGTTCTAAATGCTTAATCCCTATGTAAAAAAGTTATTTAAGCAAGAATATGTTATTGAAAAAAATTAGAAAAATTTATTTTAGCCGTAAATCGAAAATAATGGGGACACCGGAGCTGTTCGAAGCGCCGAGACGCGCCGCGTACGGCCGAATATTTTCTAAGTCCCAACGTACCGATCAAGAGTAAAGTACCATTTTCCTACATTAGATTTCGTTCTAAATGCTTAATCCCTATGTAAAAACGTTAGTTAAGCAAGAATATCGTATTTTTAAAAAAATCTAATGATAGGATTTTCCAGAAAATTGAAAAAACCGAAAAATGTCAAGAGTAAAGTGCCATTTTCTGACATTAGATTTCGTTCTAAATGCTTAATCCCTATGTAGAAACGTTAGTTAAGCAAGAATATCGTATTTTTAAAAAAATCTAATGGTAGGATTTTTCAGAAAATTGAAAAAACCGTAAAATGTCAAGAGTAAAGTGCCCTTATTTTAAACATTATATCGTTCTAAATGCTTAATCCCTATGTAAAAAAGTTATCTAAGCAAGAATATGTTATTGAATAAAATGAGAAAAATTTATTTTAGCCGTAAATCGAAAATAATGGGTCGAGCGAATCGGTCGATTGCGCCGAGACGCGCTATGATGCAACAGACGAGCGATTGGAACGCCCGAATATTTTCAAAGTCCCAACGTACCGATCAAGAGTAAAGTACCATTTTCCTACATTAGATTTCGTTCTAAATGCTTAATCCCTATGTAAAAACGTTAGTTAAGCAAGAATATCGTATTTTTAAAAAAATCTAATGATAGGATTTTCCAGAAAATTGAAAAAACCGAAAAATGTCAAGAGTAAAGTGCCATTTTCTGACATTAGATTTCGTTCTAAATGCTTAATCCCTATGTAGAAACGTTAGTTAAGCAAGAATATCGTATTTTTAAAAAAATCTAATGGTAGGATTTTTCAGAAAATTGAAAAAACCGTAAAATGTCAAGAGTAAAGTGCCCTTATTTTAAACATTATATCGTTCTAAATGCTTAATCCCTATGTAAAAAAGTTATCTAAGCAAGAATATGTTATTGAATAAAATGAGAAAAATTTATTTTAGCCGTAAATCGAAAATAATGGGTCGAGCGAATCGGTCGATTGCGCCGAGACGCGCTATGATGCAACAGACGAGCGATTGGAACGCCCGAATATTTTCAAAGTCCCAACGTACCGGTCAAGAGTAAAGTACCATTTTCCTACATTAGATTTCGTTCTAAATGCTTAATCCCTATGTAAAAACGTTAGTTAAGCAAGAATATCGTATTTTAAAAAAAATCTAATGATAGGATTTTCCAGAAAATTGAAAAAACCGAAAAATGTCAAGAGTAAAGTGCCATTTTCTGACATTAGATTTCGTTCTAAATGCTTAATCCCTATGTAGAAACGTTAGTTAAGCAAGATTATCGTATTTTTAAAAAAATCTAATGATAGGATTTTTCAGAAAATTGAAAAAACCGTAAAATGTCAAGAGTAAAGTGCCCTTATTTTAAACATTATATCGTTCTAAATGCTTAATCCCTATGTAAAAAAGTTATCTAAGCAAGAATATGTTATTGAATAAAATGAGAAAAATTTATTTTAGCCGTAAATCGAAAATAATGGGTCGAGCGAATCGGTCGATTGCGCCGAGACGCGCTATGATGCAACAGACGAGCGATTGGAACGCCCGAATATTTTCAAAGTCCCAACGTACCGGTCAAGAGTAAAGTACCATTTTCCTACATTAGATTTCGTTCTAAATGCTTAATCCCTATGTAAAAACGTTAGTTAAGCAAGAATATCGTATTTTAAAAAAAATCTAATGATAGGATTTTCCAGAAAATTGAAAAAACCGAAAAATGTCAAGAGTAAAGTGCCATTTTCTGACATTAGATTTCGTTCTAAATGCTTAATCCCTATGTAGAAACGTTAGTTAAGCAAGAATATCGTATTTTTAAAAAAATCTAATGGTAGGATTTTTCAGAAAATTGAAAAAACCGTAAAATGTCAAGAGTAAAGTGCCCTTATTTTAAACATTATATCGTTCTAAATGCTTAATCCCTATGTAAAAAAGTTATCTAAGCAAGAATATGTTATTGAATAAAATGAGAAAAATTTATTTTAGCCGTAAATCGAAAATAATGGGTCGAGCGAATCGGTCGATTGCGCCGAGACGCGCTATGATGCAACAGACGAGCGATTGGAACGCCCGAATATTTTCAAAGTCCCAACGTACCGATCAAGAGTAAAGTACCATTTTCCTACATTAGATTTCGTTCTAAATGCTTAATCCCTTTGTAAAAACGTTAGTTAAGCAAGAATATCGTATTTTTAAAAAAATCTAATGATAGGATTTTCCAGAAAATTGAAAAAACCGAAAAATGTCAAGAGTAAAGTGCCATTTTCTGACATTAGATTTCGTTCTAAATGCTTAATCCCTATGTAGAAACGTTAGTTAAGCAAGAATATCGTATTTTTAAAAAAATCTAATGGTAGGATTTTTCAGAAAATTGAAAAAACCGTAAAATGTCAAGAGTAAAGTGCCCTTATTTTAAACATTATATCGTTCTAAATGCTTAATCCCTATGTAAAAAAGTTATCTAAGCAAGAATATGTTATTGAATAAAATGAGAAAAATTTATTTTAGCCGTAAATCGAAAATAATGGGTCGAGCGAATCGGTCGATTGCGCCGAGACGCGCTATGATGCAACAGACGAGCGATTGGAACGCCCGAATATTTTCAAAGTCCCAACGTACCGGTCAAGAGTAAAGTACCATTTTCCTACATTAGATTTCGTTCTAAATGCTTAATCCCTATGTAAAAACGTTAGTTAAGCAAGAATATCGTATTTTTAAAAAAATCTAATGATAGGATTTTCCAGAAAATTGAAAAAACCGAAAAATGTCAAGAGTAAAGTGCCATTTTCTGACATTAGATTTCGTTCTAAATCCTTAATCCCTATGTAGAAACGTTAGTTAAGCAAGAATATCGTATTTTTAAAAAAATCTAATGGTAGGATTTTTCAGAAAATTGAAAAAACCGTAAAATGTCAAGAGTAAAGTGCCCTTATTTTAAACATTATATCGTTCTAAATGCTTAATCCCTATGTAAAAAAGTTATCTAAGCAAGAATATGTTATTGAATAAAATGAGAAAAATTTATTTTAGCCGTAAATCGAAAATAATGGGTCGAGCGAATCGGTCGATTGCGCCGAGACGCGCTATGATGCAACAGACGAGCGATTGGAACGCCCGAATATTTTCAAAGTCCCAACGTACCGGTCAAGAGTAAAGTACCATTTTCCTACATTAGATTTCGTTCTAAATGCTTAATCCCTATGTAAAAACGTTAGTTAAGCAAGAATATCGTATTTTTAAAAAAATCTAATGATAGGATTTTCCAGAAAATTGAAAAAACCGAAAAATGTCAAGAGTAAAGTGCCATTTTCTGACATTAGATGTCGTTCTAAATCCTTAATCCCTATGTAGAAACGTTAGTTAAGCAAGAATATCGTATTTTTAAAAAAATCTAATGGTAGGATTTTTCAGAAAATTGAAAAAACCGTAAAATGTCAAGAGTAAAGTGCCCTTATTTTAAACATTATATCGTTCTAAATGCTTAATCCCTATGTAAAAAAGTTATCTAAGCAAGAATATGTTATTGAATAAAATGAGAAAAATTTATTTTAGCCGTAAATCGAAAATAATGGGTCGAGCGAATCGGTCGATTGCGCCGAGACGCGCTATGATGCAACAGACGAGCGATTGGAACGCCCGAATATTTTCAAAGTCCCAACGTACCGATCAAGAGTAAAGTACCATTTTCCTACATTAGATTTCGTTCTAAATGCTTAATCCCTATGTAAAAACGTTAGTTAAGCAAGAATATCGTATTTTAAAAAAAATCTAATGATAGGATTTTCCAGAAAATTGAAAAAACCGAAAAATGTCAAGAGTAAAGTGCCATTTTCTGACATTAGATTTCGTTCTAAATGCTTAATCCCTATGTAGAAACGTTAGTTAAGCAAGAATATCGTATTTTTAAAAAAATCTAATGGTAGGATTTTTCAGAAAATTGAAAAAACCGTAAAATGTCAAGAGTAAAGTGCCCTTATTTTAAACATTATATCGTTCTAAATGCTTAATCCCTATGTAAAAAAGTTATCTAAGCAAGAATATGTTATTGAATAAAATGAGAAAAATTTATTTTAGCCGTAAATCGAAAATAATGGGTCGAGCGAATCGGTCGATTGCGCCGAGACGCGCTATGATGCAACAGACGAGCGATTGGAACGCCCGAATATTTTCAAAGTCCCAACGTACCGGTCAAGAGTAAAGTACCATTTTCCTACATTAGATTTCGTTCTAAATGCTTAATCCCTATGTAAAAACGTTAGTTAAGCAAGAATATCGTATTTTTAAAAAAATCTAATGATAGGATTTTCCAGAAAATTGAAAAAACCGAAAAATGTCAAGAGTAAAGTGCCATTTTCTGACATTAGATGTCGTTCTAAATCCTTAATCCCTATGTAGAAACGTTAGTTAAGCAAGAATATCGTATTTTTAAAAAAATCTAATGGTAGGATTTTTCAGAAAATTGAAAAAACCGTAAAATGTCAAGAGTAAAGTGCCCTTATTTTAAACATTATATCGTTCTAAATGCTTAATCCCTATGTAAAAAAGTTATCTAAGCAAGAATATGTTATTGAATAAAATGAGAAAAATTTATTTTAGCCGTAAATCGAAAATAATGGGTCGAGCGAATCGGTCGATTGCGCCGAGACGCGCTATGATGCAACAGACGAGCGATTGGAACGCCCGAATATTTTCAAAGTCCCAACGTACCGATCAAGAGTAAAGTACCATTTTCCTACATTAGATTTCGTTCTAAATGCTTAATCCCTATGTAAAAACGTTAGTTAAGCAAGAATATCGTATTTTAAAAAAAATCTAATGATAGGATTTTCCAGAAAATTGAAAAAACCGAAAAATGTCAAGAGTAAAGTGCCATTTTCTGACATTAGATTTCGTTCTAAATGCTTAATCCCTATGTAGAAACGTTAGTTAAGCAAGAATATCGTATTTTTAAAAAAATCTAATGGTAGGATTTTTCAGAAAATTGAAAAAACCGTAAAATGTCAAGAGTAAAGTGCCCTTATTTTAAACATTATATCGTTCTAAATGCTTAATCCCTATGTAAAAAAGTTATCTAAGCAAGAATATGTTATTGAATAAAATGAGAAAAATTTATTTTAGCCGTAAATCGAAAATAATGGGTCGAGCGAATCGGTCGATTGCGCCGAGACGCGCTATGATGCAACAGACGAGCGATTGGAACGCCCGAATATTTTCAAAGTCCCAACGTACCGATCAAGAGTAAAGTACCATTTTCCTACATTAGATTTCGTTCTAAATGCTTAATCCCTTTGTAAAAACGTTAGTTAAGCAAGAATATCGTATTTTTAAAAAAATCTAATGATAGGATTTTCCAGAAAATTGAAAAAACCGAAAAATGTCAAGAGTAAAGTGCCATTTTCTGACATTAGATTTCGTTCTAAATGCTTAATCCCTATGTAGAAACGTTAGTTAAGCAAGAATATCGTATTTTTAAAAAAATCTAATGGTAGGATTTTTCAGAAAATTGAAAAAACCGTAAAATGTCAAGAGTAAAGTGCCCTTATTTTAAACATTATATCGTTCTAAATGCTTAATCCCTATGTAAAAAAGTTATCTAAGCAAGAATATGTTATTGAATAAAATGAGAAAAATTTATTTTAGCCGTAAATCGAAAATAATGGGTCGAGCGAATCGGTCGATTGCGCCGAGACGCGCTATGATGCAACAGACGAGCGATTGGAACGCCCGAATATTTTCAAAGTCCCAACGTACCGGTCAAGAGTAAAGTACCATTTTCCTACATTAGATTTCGTTCTAAATGCTTAATCCCTATGTAAAAACGTTAGTTAAGCAAGAATATCGTATTTTAAAAAAAATCTAATGATAGGATTTTCCAGAAAATTGAAAAAACCGAAAAATGTCAAGAGTAAAGTGCCATTTTCTGACATTAGATTTCGTTCTAAATGCTTAATCCCTATGTAGAAACGTTAGTTATGCAAGATTATCGTATTTTTAAAAAAATCTAATGATAGGATTTTTCAGAAAATTGAAAAAACCGTAAAATGTCAAGAGTAAAGTGCCCTTATTTTAAACATTATATCGTTCTAAATGCTTAATCCCTATGTAAAAAAGTTATCTAAGCAAGAATATGTTATTGAATAAAATGAGAAAAATTTATTTTAGCCGTAAATCGAAAATAATGGGTCGAGCGAATCGGTCGATTGCGCCGAGACGCGCTATGATGCAACAGACGAGCGATTGGAACGCCCGAATATTTTCAAAGTCCCAACGTACCGATCAAGAGTAAAGTACCATTTTCCTACATTAGATTTCGTTCTAAATGCTTAATCCCTTTGTAAAAACGTTAGTTAAGCAAGAATATCGTATTTTTAAAAAAATCTAATTCTAGGATTTTCCAGAAAATTGAAAAAACCGAAAAATGTCAAGAGTAAAGTGCCATTTTCTGACATTAGATTTCGTTCTAAATGCTTAATCCCTATGTAGAAACGTTAGTTAAGCAAGAATATCGTATTTTTAAAAAAATCTAATGGTAGGATTTTTCAGAAAATTGAAAAAACCGTAAAATGTCAAGAGTAAAGTGCCCTTATTTTAAACATTATATCGTTCTAAATGCTTAATCCCTATGTAAAAAAGTTATCTAAGCAAGAATATGTTATTGAATAAAATGAGAAAAATTTATTTTAGCCGTAAATCGAAAATAATGGGTCGAGCGAATCGGTCGATTGCGCCGAGACGCGCTATGATGCAACAGACGAGCGATTGGAACGCCCGAATATTTTCAAAGTCCCAACGTACCGGTCAAGAGTAAAGTACCATTTTCCTACATTAGATTTCGTTCTAAATGCTTAATCCCTATGTAAAAACGTTAGTTAAGCAAGAATATCGTATTTTAAAAAAAATCTAATGATAGGATTTTCCAGAAAATTGAAAAAACCGAAAAATGTCAAGAGTAAAGTGCCATTTTCTGACATTAGATTTCGTTCTAAATGCTTAATCCCTATGTAGAAACGTTAGTTATGCAAGATTATCGTATTTTTAAAAAAATCTAATGATAGGATTTTTCAGAAAATTGAAAAAACCGTAAAATGTCAAGAGTAAAGTGCCCTTATTTTAAACATTATATCGTTCTAAATGCTTAATCCCTATGTAAAAAAGTTATCTAAGCAAGAATATGTTATTGAATAAAATGAGAAAAATTTATTTTAGCCGTAAATCGAAAATAATGGGTCGAGCGAATCGGTCGATTGCGCCGAGACGCGCTATGATGCAACAGACGAGCGATTGGAACGCCCGAATATTTTCAAAGTCCCAACGTACCGGTCAAGAGTAAAGTACCATTTTCCTACATTAGATTTCGTTCTAAATGCTTAATCCCTATGTAAAAACGTTAGTTAAGCAAGAATATCGTATTTTAAAAAAAATCTAATGATAGGATTTTCCAGAAAATTGAAAAAACCGAAAAATGTCAAGAGTAAAGTGCCATTTTCTGACATTAGATTTCGTTCTAAATGCTTAATCCCTATGTAGAAACGTTAGTTAAGCAAGAATATCGTATTTTTAAAAAAATCTAATGGTAGGATTTTTCAGAAAATTGAAAAAACCGTAAAATGTCAAGAGTAAAGTGCCCTTATTTTAAACATTATATCGTTCTAAATGCTTAATCCCTATGTAAAAAAGTTATCTAAGCAAGAATATGTTATTGAATAAAATGAGAAAAATTTATTTTAGCCGTAAATCGAAAATAATGGGTCGAGCGAATCGGTCGATTGCGCCGAGACGCGCTATGATGCAACAGACGAGCGATTGGAACGCCCGAATATTTTCAAAGTCCCAACGTACCGGTCAAGAGTAAAGTACCATTTTCCTACATTAGATTTCGTTCTAAATGCTTAATCCCTATGTAAAAACGTTAGTTAAGCAAGAATATCGTATTTTAAAAAAAATCTAATGATAGGATTTTCCAGAAAATTGAAAAAACCGAAAAATGTCAAGAGTAAAGTGCCATTTTCTGACATTAGATTTCGTTCTAAATGCTTAATCCCTATGTAGAAACGTTAGTTAAGCAAGAATATCGTATTTTTAAAAAAATCTAATGGTAGGATTTTTCAGAAAATTGAAAAAACCGTAAAATGTCAAGAGTAAAGTGCCCTTATTTTAAACATTATATCGTTCTAAATGCTTAATCCCTATGTAAAAAAGTTATCTAAGCAAGAATATGTTATTGAATAAAATGAGAAAAATTTATTTTAGCCGTAAATCGAAAATAATGGGTCGAGCGAATCGGTCGATTGCGCCGAGACGCGCTATGATGCAACAGACGAGCGATTGGAACGCCCGAATATTTTCAAAGTCCCAACGTACCGGTCAAGAGTAAAGTACCATTTTCCTACATTAGATTTCGTTCTAAATGCTTAATCCCTATGTAAAAACGTTAGTTAAGCAAGAATATCGTATTTTAAAAAAAATCTAATGATAGGATTTTCCAGAAAATTGAAAAAACCGAAAAATGTCAAGAGTAAAGTGCCATTTTCTGACATTAGATTTCGTTCTAAATGCTTAATCCCTATGTAGAAACGTTAGTTATGCAAGATTATCGTATTTTTAAAAAAATCTAATGATAGGATTTTTCAGAAAATTGAAAAAACCGTAAAATGTCAAGAGTAAAGTGCCCTTATTTTAAACATTATATCGTTCTAAATGCTTAATCCCTATGTAAAAAAGTTATCTAAGCAAGAATATGTTATTGAATAAAATGAGAAAAATTTATTTTAGCCGTAAATCGAAAATAATGGGTCGAGCGAATCGGTCGATTGCGCCGAGACGCGCTATGATGCAACAGACGAGCGATTGGAACGCCCGAATATTTTCAAAGTCCCAACGTACCGGTCAAGAGTAAAGTACCATTTTCCTACATTAGATTTCGTTCTAAATGCTTAATCCCTATGTAAAAACGTTAGTTAAGCAAGAATATCGTATTTTTAAAAAAATCTAATGATAGGATTTTCCAGAAAATTGAAAAAACCGAAAAATGTCAAGAGTAAAGTGCCATTTTCTGACATTAGATTTCGTTCTAAATGCTTAATCCCTATGTAGAAACGTTAGTTAAGCAAGAATATCGTATTTTTAAAAAAATCTAATGGTAGGATTTTTCAGAAAATTGAAAAAACCGTAAAATGTCAAGAGTAAAGTGCCCTTATTTTAAACATTATATCGTTCTAAATGCTTAATCCCTATGTAAAAAAGTTATCTAAGCAAGAATATGTTATTGAATAAAATGAGAAAAATTTATTTTAGCCGTAAATCGAAAATAATGGGTCGAGCGAATCGGTCGATTGCGCCGAGACGCGCTATGATGCAACAGACGAGCGATTGGAACGCCCGAATATTTTCAAAGTCCCAACGTACCGATCAAGAGTAAAGTACCATTTTCCTACATTAGATTTCGTTCTAAATGCTTAATCCCTTTGTAAAAACGTTAGTTAAGCAAGAATATCGTATTTTTAAAAAAATCTAATGATAGGATTTTCCAGAAAATTGAAAAAACCGAAAAATGTCAAGAGTAAAGTGCCATTTTCTGACATTAGATTTCGTTCTAAATGCTTAATCCCTATGTAGAAACGTTAGTTAAGCAAGAATATCGTATTTTTAAAAAAATCTAATGATAGGATTTTTCAGAAAATTGAAAAAACCGTAAAATGTCAAGAGTAAAGTGCCATTATTTTAAACAATGTATCGTTCTAAATGCTTAATCCCTATGTAAAAAAGTTATTTAAGCAAGAATATGTTATTGAAAAAAATTAGAAAAATTTATTTTAGCCGTAAATCGAAAATAATGGGGACACCGGAGCTGTTCGAAGCGCCGAGACGCGCCGCGTACGGCCGAATATTTTCTAAGTCCCAACGTACCGGTCAAGAGTAAAGTACCATTTTCCTACATTAGATTTCGTTCTAAATGCTTAATCCCTATGTAAAAACGTTAGTTAAGCAAGAATATCGTATTTTTAAAAAAATCTAATGATAGGATTTTCCAGAAAATTGAAAAAACCGAAAAATGTCAAGAGTAAAGTGCCATTTTCTGACATTAGATTTCGTTCTAAATGCTTAATCCCTATGTAGAAACGTTAGTTAAGCAAGAATATCGTATTTTTAAAAAAATCTAATGGTAGGATTTTTCAGAAAATTGAAAAAACCGTAAAATGTCAAGAGTAAAGTGCCCTTATTTTAAACATTATATCGTTCTAAATGCTTAATCCCTATGTAAAAAAGTTATCTAAGCAAGAATATGTTATTGAATAAAATGAGAAAAATTTATTTTAGCCGTAAATCGAAAATAATGGGTCGAGCGAATCGGTCGATTGCGCCGAGACGCGCTATGATGCAACAGACGAGCGATTGGAACGCCCGAATATTTTCAAAGTCCCAACGTACCGATCAAGAGTAAAGTACCATTTTCCTACATTAGATTTCGTTCTAAATGCTTAATCCCTTTGTAAAAACGTTAGTTAAGCAAGAATATCGTATTTTTAAAAAAATCTAATGATAGGATTTTCCAGAAAATTGAAAAAACCGAAAAATGTCAAGAGTAAAGTGCCATTTTCTGACATTAGATTTCGTTCTAAATGCTTAATCCCTATGTAGAAACGTTAGTTAAGCAAGAATATCGTATTTTTAAAAAAATCTAATGGTAGGATTTTTCAGAAAATTGAAAAAACCGTAAAATGTCAAGAGTAAAGTGCCCTTATTTTAAACATTATATCGTTCTAAATGCTTAATCCCTATGTAAAAAAGTTATCTAAGCAAGAATATGTTATTGAATAAAATGAGAAAAATTTATTTTAGCCGTAAATCGAAAATAATGGGTCGAGCGAATCGGTCGATTGCGCCGAGACGCGCTATGATGCAACAGACGAGCGATTGGAACGCCCGAATATTTTCAAAGTCCCAACGTACCGGTCAAGAGTAAAGTACCATTTTCCTACATTAGATTTCGTTCTAAATGCTTAATCCCTATGTAAAAACGTTAGTTAAGCAAGAATATCGTATTTTAAAAAAAATCTAATGATAGGATTTTCCAGAAAATTGAAAAAACCGAAAAATGTCAAGAGTAAAGTGCCATTTTCTGACATTAGATTTCGTTCTAAATGCTTAATCCCTATGTAGAAACGTTAGTTAAGCAAGAATATCGTATTTTTAAAAAAATCTAATGGTAGGATTTTTCAGAAAATTGAAAAAACCGTAAAATGTCAAGAGTAAAGTGCCCTTATTTTAAACATTATATCGTTCTAAATGCTTAATCCCTATGTAAAAAAGTTATCTAAGCAAGAATATGTTATTGAATAAAATGAGAAAAATTTATTTTAGCCGTAAATCGAAAATAATGGGTCGAGCGAATCGGTCGATTGCGCCGAGACGCGCTATGATGCAACAGACGAGCGATTGGAACGCCCGAATATTTTCAAAGTCCCAACGTACCGGTCAAGAGTAAAGTACCATTTTCCTACATTAGATTTCGTTCTAAATGCTTAATCCCTATGTAAAAACGTTAGTTAAGCAAGAATATCGTATTTTAAAAAAAATCTAATGATAGGATTTTCCAGAAAATTGAAAAAACCGAAAAATGTCAAGAGTAAAGTGCCATTTTCTGACATTAGATTTCGTTCTAAATGCTTAATCCCTATGTAGAAACGTTAGTTAAGCAAGAATATCGTATTTTTAAAAAAATCTAATGGTAGGATTTTTCAGAAAATTGAAAAAACCGTAAAATGTCAAGAGTAAAGTGCCCTTATTTTAAACATTATATCGTTCTAAATGCTTAATCCCTATGTAAAAAAGTTATCTAAGCAAGAATATGTTATTGAATAAAATGAGAAAAATTTATTTTAGCCGTAAATCGAAAATAATGGGTCGAGCGAATCGGTCGATTGCGCCGAGACGCGCTATGATGCAACAGACGAGCGATTGGAACGCCCGAATATTTTCAAAGTCCCAACGTACCGGTCAAGAGTAAAGTACCATTTTCCTACATTAGATTTCGTTCTAAATGCTTAATCCCTATGTAAAAACGTTAGTTAAGCAAGAATATCGTATTTTTAAAAAAATCTAATGATAGGATTTTCCAGAAAATTGAAAAAACCGAAAAATGTCAAGAGTAAAGTGCCATTTTCTGACATTAGATGTCGTTCTAAATCCTTAATCCCTATGTAGAAACGTTAGTTAAGCAAGAATATCGTATTTTTAAAAAAATCTAATGGTAGGATTTTTCAGAAAATTGAAAAAACCGTAAAATGTCAAGAGTAAAGTGCCCTTATTTTAAACATTATATCGTTCTAAATGCTTAATCCCTATGTAAAAAAGTTATCTAAGCAAGAATATGTTATTGAATAAAATGAGAAAAATTTATTTTAGCCGTAAATCGAAAATAATGGGTCGAGCGAATCGGTCGATTGCGCCGAGACGCGCTATGATGCAACAGACGAGCGATTGGAACGCCCGAATATTTTCAAAGTCCCAACGTACCGATCAAGAGTAAAGTACCATTTTCCTACATTAGATTTCGTTCTAAATGCTTAATCCCTATGTAAAAACGTTAGTTAAGCAAGAATATCGTATTTTAAAAAAAATCTAATGATAGGATTTTCCAGAAAATTGAAAAAACCGAAAAATGTCAAGAGTAAAGTGCCATTTTCTGACATTAGATTTCGTTCTAAATGCTTAATCCCTATGTAGAAACGTTAGTTAAGCAAGAATATCGTATTTTTAAAAAAATCTAATGGTAGGATTTTTCAGAAAATTGAAAAAACCGTAAAATGTCAAGAGTAAAGTGCCCTTATTTTAAACATTATATCGTTCTAAATGCTTAATCCCTATGTAAAAAAGTTATCTAAGCAAGAATATGTTATTGAATAAAATGAGAAAAATTTATTTTAGCCGTAAATCGAAAATAATGGGTCGAGCGAATCGGTCGATTGCGCCGAGACGCGCTATGATGCAACAGACGAGCGATTGGAACGCCCGAATATTTTCAAAGTCCCAACGTACCGATCAAGAGTAAAGTACCATTTTCCTACATTAGATTTCGTTCTAAATGCTTAATCCCTTTGTAAAAACGTTAGTTAAGCAAGAATATCGTATTTTTAAAAAAATCTAATGATAGGATTTTCCAGAAAATTGAAAAAACCGAAAAATGTCAAGAGTAAAGTGCCATTTTCTGACATTAGATTTCGTTCTAAATGCTTAATCCCTATGTAGAAACGTTAGTTAAGCAAGAATATCGTATTTTTAAAAAAATCTAATGGTAGGATTTTTCAGAAAATTGAAAAAACCGTAAAATGTCAAGAGTAAAGTGCCCTTATTTTAAACATTATATCGTTCTAAATGCTTAATCCCTATGTAAAAAAGTTATCTAAGCAAGAATATGTTATTGAATAAAATGAGAAAAATTTATTTTAGCCGTAAATCGAAAATAATGGGTCGAGCGAATCGGTCGATTGCGCCGAGACGCGCTATGATGCAACAGACGAGCGATTGGAACGCCCGAATATTTTCAAAGTCCCAACGTACCGGTCAAGAGTAAAGTACCATTTTCCTACATTAGATTTCGTTCTAAATGCTTAATCCCTATGTAAAAACGTTAGTTAAGCAAGAATATCGTATTTTAAAAAAAATCTAATGATAGGATTTTCCAGAAAATTGAAAAAACCGAAAAATGTCAAGAGTAAAGTGCCATTTTCTGACATTAGATTTCGTTCTAAATGCTTAATCCCTATGTAGAAACGTTAGTTATGCAAGATTATCGTATTTTTAAAAAAATCTAATGATAGGATTTTTCAGAAAATTGAAAAAACCGTAAAATGTCAAGAGTAAAGTGCCCTTATTTTAAACATTATATCGTTCTAAATGCTTAATCCCTATGTAAAAAAGTTATCTAAGCAAGAATATGTTATTGAATAAAATGAGAAAAATTTATTTTAGCCGTAAATCGAAAATAATGGGTCGAGCGAATCGGTCGATTGCGCCGAGACGCGCTATGATGCAACAGACGAGCGATTGGAACGCCCGAATATTTTCAAAGTCCCAACGTACCGATCAAGAGTAAAGTACCATTTTCCTACATTAGATTTCGTTCTAAATGCTTAATCCCTTTGTAAAAACGTTAGTTAAGCAAGAATATCGTATTTTTAAAAAAATCTAATTCTAGGATTTTCCAGAAAATTGAAAAAACCGAAAAATGTCAAGAGTAAAGTGCCATTTTCTGACATTAGATTTCGTTCTAAATGCTTAATCCCTATGTAGAAACGTTAGTTAAGCAAGAATATCGTATTTTTAAAAAAATCTAATGGTAGGATTTTTCAGAAAATTGAAAAAACCGTAAAATGTCAAGAGTAAAGTGCCCTTATTTTAAACATTATATCGTTCTAAATGCTTAATCCCTATGTAAAAAAGTTATCTAAGCAAGAATATGTTATTGAATAAAATGAGAAAAATTTATTTTAGCCGTAAATCGAAAATAATGGGTCGAGCGAATCGGTCGATTGCGCCGAGACGCGCTATGATGCAACAGACGAGCGATTGGAACGCCCGAATATTTTCAAAGTCCCAACGTACCGGTCAAGAGTAAAGTACCATTTTCCTACATTAGATTTCGTTCTAAATGCTTAATCCCTATGTAAAAACGTTAGTTAAGCAAGAATATCGTATTTTAAAAAAAATCTAATGATAGGATTTTCCAGAAAATTGAAAAAACCGAAAAATGTCAAGAGTAAAGTGCCATTTTCTGACATTAGATTTCGTTCTAAATGCTTAATCCCTATGTAGAAACGTTAGTTATGCAAGATTATCGTATTTTTAAAAAAATCTAATGATAGGATTTTTCAGAAAATTGAAAAAACCGTAAAATGTCAAGAGTAAAGTGCCCTTATTTTAAACATTATATCGTTCTAAATGCTTAATCCCTATGTAAAAAAGTTATCTAAGCAAGAATATGTTATTGAATAAAATGAGAAAAATTTATTTTAGCCGTAAATCGAAAATAATGGGTCGAGCGAATCGGTCGATTGCGCCGAGACGCGCTATGATGCAACAGACGAGCGATTGGAACGCCCGAATATTTTCAAAGTCCCAACGTACCGGTCAAGAGTAAAGTACCATTTTCCTACATTAGATTTCGTTCTAAATGCTTAATCCCTATGTAAAAACGTTAGTTAAGCAAGAATATCGTATTTTAAAAAAAATCTAATGATAGGATTTTCCAGAAAATTGAAAAAACCGAAAAATGTCAAGAGTAAAGTGCCATTTTCTGACATTAGATTTCGTTCTAAATGCTTAATCCCTATGTAGAAACGTTAGTTAAGCAAGAATATCGTATTTTTAAAAAAATCTAATGGTAGGATTTTCCATAAAATTGAAAAAACCGAAAAATGTCAAGAGTAAAGTGCCATTTTCTGACATTAGATTTCGTTCTAAATGCTTAATCCCTATGTAGAAACGTTAGTTAAGCAAGAATATCGTATTTTTAAAAAAATCTAATGATAGGATTTTTCAGAAAATTGAAAAAACCGTAAAATGTCAAGAGTAAAGTGCCATTATTTTAAACAATGTATCGTTCTAAATGCTTAATCCCTATGTAAAAAAGTTATTTAAGCAAGAATATGTTATTGAAAAAAATTAGAAAAATTTATTTTAGCCGTAAATCGAAAATAATGGGGACACCGGAGCTGTTCGAAGCGCCGAGACGCGCCGCGTACGGCCGAATATTTTCTAAGTCCCAACGTACCGGTCAAGAGTAAAGTACCATTTTCCTACATTAGATTTCGTTCTAAATGCTTAATCCCTATGTAAAAACGTTAGTTAAGCAAGAATATCGTATTTTTAAAAAAATCTAATGATAGGATTTTCCAGAAAATTGAAAAAACCGAAAAATGTCAAGAGTAAAGTGCCATTTTCTGACATTAGATTTCGTTCTAAATGCTTAATCCCTATGTAGAAACGTTAGTTAAGCAAGAATATCGTATTTTTAAAAAAATCTAATGGTAGGATTTTTCAGAAAATTGAAAAAACCGTAAAATGTCAAGAGTAAAGTGCCCTTATTTTAAACATTATATCGTTCTAAATGCTTAATCCCTATGTAAAAAAGTTATCTAAGCAAGAATATGTTATTGAATAAAATGAGAAAAATTTATTTTAGCCGTAAATCGAAAATAATGGGTCGAGCGAATCGGTCGATTGCGCCGAGACGCGCTATGATGCAACAGACGAGCGATTGGAACGCCCGAATATTTTCAAAGTCCCAACGTACCGATCAAGAGTAAAGTACCATTTTCCTACATTAGATTTCGTTCTAAATGCTTAATCCCTTTGTAAAAACGTTAGTTAAGCAAGAATATCGTATTTTTAAAAAAATCTAATGATAGGATTTTCCAGAAAATTGAAAAAACCGAAAAATGTCAAGAGTAAAGTGCCATTTTCTGACATTAGATTTCGTTCTAAATGCTTAATCCCTATGTAGAAACGTTAGTTAAGCAAGAATATCGTATTTTTAAAAAAATCTAATGATAGGATTTTTCAGAAAATTGAAAAAACCGTAAAATGTCAAGAGTAAAGTGCCATTATTTTAAACAATGTATCGTTCTAAATGCTTAATCCCTATGTAAAAAAGTTATTTAAGCAAGAATATGTTATTGAAAAAAATTAGAAAAATTTATTTTAGCCGTAAATCGAAAATAATGGGGACACCGGAGCTGTTCGAAGCGCCGAGACGCGCCGCGTACGGCCGAATATTTTCTAAGTCCCAACGTACCGGTCAAGAGTAAAGTACCATTTTCCTACATTAGATTTCGTTCTAAATGCTTAATCCCTATGTAAAAACGTTAGTTAAGCAAGAATATCGTATTTTTAAAAAAATCTAATGATAGGATTTTCCAGAAAATTGAAAAAACCGAAAAATGTCAAGAGTAAAGTGCCATTTTCTGACATTAGATTTCGTTCTAAATGCTTAATCCCTATGTAGAAACGTTAGTTAAGCAAGAATATCGTATTTTTAAAAAAATCTAATGGTAGGATTTTTCAGAAAATTGAAAAAACCGTAAAATGTCAAGAGTAAAGTGCCCTTATTTTAAACATTATATCGTTCTAAATGCTTAATCCCTATGTAAAAAAGTTATCTAAGCAAGAATATGTTATTGAATAAAATGAGAAAAATTTATTTTAGCCGTAAATCGAAAATAATGGGTCGAGCGAATCGGTCGATTGCGCCGAGACGCGCTATGATGCAACAGACGAGCGATTGGAACGCCCGAATATTTTCAAAGTCCCAACGTACCGATCAAGAGTAAAGTACCATTTTCCTACATTAGATTTCGTTCTAAATGCTTAATCCCTTTGTAAAAACGTTAGTTAAGCAAGAATATCGTATTTTTAAAAAAATCTAATGATAGGATTTTCCAGAAAATTGAAAAAACCGAAAAATGTCAAGAGTAAAGTGCCATTTTCTGACATTAGATTTCGTTCTAAATGCTTAATCCCTATGTAGAAACGTTAGTTAAGCAAGAATATCGTATTTTTAAAAAAATCTAATGGTAGGATTTTTCAGAAAATTGAAAAAACCGTAAAATGTCAAGAGTAAAGTGCCCTTATTTTAAACATTATATCGTTCTAAATGCTTAATCCCTATGTAAAAAAGTTATCTAAGCAAGAATATGTTATTGAATAAAATGAGAAAAATTTATTTTAGCCGTAAATCGAAAATAATGGGTCGAGCGAATCGGTCGATTGCGCCGAGACGCGCTATGATGCAACAGACGAGCGATTGGAACGCCCGAATATTTTCAAAGTCCCAACGTACCGGTCAAGAGTAAAGTACCATTTTCCTACATTAGATTTCGTTCTAAATGCTTAATCCCTATGTAAAAACGTTAGTTAAGCAAGAATATCGTATTTTAAAAAAAATCTAATGATAGGATTTTCCAGAAAATTGAAAAAACCGAAAAATGTCAAGAGTAAAGTGCCATTTTCTGACATTAGATTTCGTTCTAAATGCTTAATCCCTATGTAGAAACGTTAGTTAAGCAAGATTATCGTATTTTTAAAAAAATCTAATGATAGGATTTTTCAGAAAATTGAAAAAACCGTAAAATGTCAAGAGTAAAGTGCCCTTATTTTAAACATTATATCGTTCTAAATGCTTAATCCCTATGTAAAAAAGTTATCTAAGCAAGAATATGTTATTGAATAAAATGAGAAAAATTTATTTTAGCCGTAAATCGAAAATAATGGGTCGAGCGAATCGGTCGATTGCGCCGAGACGCGCTATGATGCAACAGACGAGCGATTGGAACGCCCGAATATTTTCAAAGTCCCAACGTACCGGTCAAGAGTAAAGTACCATTTTCCTACATTAGATTTCGTTCTAAATGCTTAATCCCTATGTAAAAACGTTAGTTAAGCAAGAACATCGTATTTTTAAAAAAATCTAATGATAGGATTTTCCAGAAAATTGAAAAAACCGAAAAATGTCAAGAGTAAAGTGCCATTTTCTGACATTAGATTTCGTTCTAAATGCTTAATC
>NW_027476121.1:35000-62500 GCF_051020955.1 Megalopta genalis
ATATATATATACGTCCCACGCTCATGCTGCCACTAGCGCGCAACAGAGTAGGGTGTCAATGACAACGACACAGCATTGAAACGAGCTACACAAGCCGGTCTCTCTTGATACCAATGTAAACGAGCATTAAGTTATCTTCAGACTGCCCGATATTTTCGTCCTTTGGACTTTCCCAACGATTCCTTTTTTTCTTTTTTTTTTTTACACCACAGCGAAGACTTGAGGAAGCGTGATTAGCACGCTCGCATCCCTCCCTGTCCTACTACAACTGTGTGTGTGTGTGTGTAAAGAAAGAAAAAAGAATACATTGGCTTTCTCTCTATCGAGAAGATGGCCTACGCAACGCAGATCAAAGGCCTAATACGTGTAATATAATACGCGTCTGGCCGTGTATAAATCACGCACGAATGATCTGGTCGGGCCCAACTCTTCTCGTACGCTTATTTTTCCGTGTTGAGGCACTATCATAAAATCACACAAACCCCAACACGTGTGTGTCTTGGAAGGAAGATGGCCTACGCAACGCAGATCAAAGGCCTAATACGTGTAGTACACACGTCTGCCGTGTAAATCACGCACGAATGATCTGGTCGGGCCCAACTCTTCTCCACCACACCACATCCCAACTTTGTACATTTTTATATATTTTTGTGCGTTGGGGCACCTTCATAATCACAAACCCCAACAACACATATATCTCTCTCTCTTTGAAAGATTTGTTGTGGCCTACGCAACGCAGATCAAAGGCCTAATACGTGTAGTACACACGTCTGGCCGTGTAAATCACGCACGAATGATCTGGCGGGCTCAACAATATCTTTTTTTTTTATATGAATTCTTATCCACAAACTAATCGAATTCATTTTCTCTCCTCCTCTCCTCTCTCTTTGAGATATATTGGAACATTGTAATGATCCTTCCGCAGGTTCACCTACGGAAACCTTGTTACGACTTTTACTTCCTCTAAATAATCAAGTTTGGTCATCTTCCCGGCATCATCGGCAATGCCGAAACATTGCCGCGCACCAGTCCGAAGACCTCACTAAATCATTCAATCGGTAGTAGCGACGGGCGGTGTGTACAAAGGGCAGGGACGTAATCAACGCGAGCTTATGACTCGCGCTTACTGGGAATTCCTCGTTCATGGGGAATAATTGCAAGCCCCAATCCCTAGCACGAAGGAGGTTCAGCGGGTTACCCGGGCCTTTCGGCCAGGGAACACACGCTGATTCCTTCAGTGTAGCGCGCGTGCGGCCCAGAACATCTAAGGGCATCACAGACCTGTTATTGCTCAATCTCGTGCGGCTAGAAGCCGCCTGTCCCTCTAAGAAGATTTGTTTGTACGTTGGTAGTAAAAACCCCACCGGCAGAAGCCGAGAGCCTTCGAGATACCATAATTACGTCTATTTAGCAGGCTAGAGTCTCGTTCGTTATCGGAATTAACCAGACAAATCGCTCCACCAACTAAGAACGGCCATGCACCACCACCCACCGAATCAAGAAAGAGCTATCAATCTGTCAATCCTTCCGGTGTCCGGGCCTGGTGAGGTTTCCCGTGTTGAGTCAAATTAAGCCGCAGGCTCCACTCCTGGTGGTGCCCTTCCGTCAATTCCTTTAAGTTTCAGCTTTGCAACCATACTTCCCCCGGAACCCAAAAGCTTTGGTTTCCCGGAAGCTGCCCGCCGAGTCATCGTAGGAACTTCGGCGGATCGCTAGCTGGCATCGTTTATGGTTAGAACTAGGGCGGTATCTGATCGCCTTCGAACCTCTAACTTTCGTTCTTGATTAATGAAAACATTTTTGGCAAATGCTTTCGCTTCTGTCCGTCTTGCGACGATCCAAGAATTTCACCTCTAACGTCGCAATACGAATGCCCCCATCTGTCCCTATTAATCATTACCTCGGGGTTCCGAAAACCAACAAAATAGAACCGAGGTCCTATTCCATTATTCCATGCACACAGTATTCAGGCGAAGGTAGCCTGCTTTGAGCACTCTAATTTGTTCAAAGTAAACGTACCGGCCCACCTCGACACTCAGTGAAGAGCACCGCGATGGGATATTAGTTGGACCGCCCCGTGAAGAGCAAAGCCCACCGGTAGGACGTACCACATAATGCCAGTTAAACACCGCGAGCGATGAACCGACACTGTGACACACAGATTCAACTACGAGCTTTTTAACCGCAACAACTTTAATATACGCTATTGGAGCTGGAATTACCGCGGCTGCTGGCACCAGACTTGCCCTCCAATGGATCCTCGTTAAAGGATTTAAAGTGTACTCATTCCGATTACGGGGCCTCGGATGAGTCCCGTATCGTTATTTTTCGTCACTACCTCCCCGTGCCGGGAGTGGGTAATTTGCGCGCCTGCTGCCTTCCTTGGATGTGGTAGCCGTTTCTCAGGCTCCCTCTCCGGAATCGAACCCTGATTCCCCGTTACCCGTTACAACCATGGTAGGCGCAGAACCTACCATCGACAGTTGATAAGGCAGACATTTGAAAGATGCGTCGCCGGTGCTATAAGACCATGCGATCAGCACAAAGTTATTCAGAGTCACCAAAGCAAACGATGGACGAGTGTAAACACCCGCCACCGATTGGTTTTGATCTAATAAAAGCGTTCCTACCATCTCTGGTCGGAACTCTGTTTTGCATGTATTAGCTCTAGAATTACCACAGTTATCCAAGTAAATTTTAGTACGATCTAAGAAACCATAACTGATTTAATGAGCCATTCGCGGTTTCACCTTAATACGGCATGTACTGAGACATGCATGGCTTAATCTTTGAGACAAGCATATGACTACTGGCAGGATCAACCAGGGAACTATACAATATGTATATATAAAATGGACAAAATTTAAATCCTTTTCCATCGTCGCCTGTTTCATATATATATGTCAGGTCGACACACCATTTTTCTCTTTCAAATATGTACAAGTTTTGCCACATTCCGCGCTTGTAACATATCTTCTTTAACGCTCAATTTCTTTCATTTTTCTACCATACAGATATTTTACCGTACGCCCAAAAACGTACGTATTATATTTTTGTTCTATCATAAAATCACATTTTTCTACGTACGCCAGCTTCGTACGTTTCTATCTTTGCCTTCATAAAATCACAAGATAATTTTATCTTCAAGAGTCTCGCTATTAACATCTTGTAAGATAAATGTACGTCCCAGCTAAAACGTACAAATACTTCAAGTTAAGTAATAATATATCATCGCTATTGACAAATTTTTAAGATCCAAGACACAGTTCTCTCTATATGTTTTAATATTTTTTATGTACTCAAATATATTCAAAGGAAAAAGTACATGGGTGATGCCATAGTCGTGGAAGCGCGTACGCTCACGCTGATCTTCTGACCGCCGGAAGCACGAAACCTCTGATCTGGGCAAAATCGGCAAGCCGAGGAAGAACGGACAGGACACATGCTGGACTGGCGAGAAAGCGTGTTCTTCCGCTCGCGCTAGGCATTTCGATTTCTGACACCTCTTGATTTAAAAAATCAGTTTTTTGATAGTTTTCTCTCTCCACTGGGCTATTTCATTTTAGCCACAGTTTTCAATTGGTACGATTTGCTTCCAAATCTTACAGATGCATTTTAAAAAATTTTTCCATCGCTCGGACAGAAGAGTCGATTGCTCAGTGAGTACGAGTATACATACAAAGTGCATACGGGTAACCAACCCCGTAGGGCTTGCCACATATGGGCCATTCGGTCAAAGACACCGACCCGTGGCCACGCTGTGTGGAGAAAAGTCCGTAACGTAAACGGCACGAAACAGTCAGGACCGAAGCCCCGAAGGAGCTCTGAGACAGCTTCTCGACCGAGATCGTAGAATTGGCCCAAAACCCGCTCTGCTCCGTCCGCCTCGCACGGACCGTGTATCTCTTATAGATACCGAACGGCCGGCAAGGACGCCGGCGCCGCCGGCCGAATAGCACGCGCGCTTATGAGTGTAAACCGCTGCGGCAACAGACCGCCCGGCCGTGCTGTTGTAACATAGCGCGTGAACGAACGAAAAAAATTTTTATAGTAAACATTAAAATAAATTACACTACCGTAAACTAGACAAAAAATTACACATTTTTTCCCAATATGAAAATTTTCACAAACTTTTTAAAGTCCCATCGCATCGAGTAAACTTTTTTAATAACGCGTCCGCACGATTCTAAATGCTTAATCCATATGTGAAATCGTTCACTGATCACGAATATCGCATTTAAAAAAATTACAAAAATTTATTTTTCAAAATAATCAAAAAAAACCGAAAAATCACAAGAGTAAAGTACCATTATTTTAAACAACATGTCGTTCTAAATGCTTAATCCCTATGTAAAAAAGTTATTTAAGCAAGAATATGTAATCGAAAAAAATTAGAAAAATTTATTTTAGCCGTAAATCGAAAATAATGGGGACACCGGAGCTGTTCGAAGCGCCGAGACGCGCCGCGTACGGCCGAATATTTTCTAAGTCCCAACGTACCGATCAAGAGTAAAGTACCATTTTCCTACATTAGATTTCGTTCTAAATGCTTAATCCCTATGTAAAAACGTTAGTTAAGCAAGAATATCGTATTTTTAAAAAAATCTAATGATAGGATTTTCCAGAAAATTGAAAAAACCGAAAAATGTCAAGAGTAAAGTGCCATTTTCTGACATTAGATTTCGTTCTAAATGCTTAATCCCTATGTAGAAACGTTAGTTAAGCAAGAATATCGTATTTTTAAAAAAATCTAATGATAGGATTTTTCAGAAAATTGAAAAAACCGTAAAATGTCAAGAGTAAAGTGCCATTATTTTAAACAATGTATCGTTCTAAATGCTTAATCCCTATGTAAAAAAGTTATTTAAGCAAGAATATGTTATTGAAAAAAATTAGAAAAATTTATTTTAGCCGTAAATCGAAAATAATGGGGACACCGGAGCTGTTCGAAGCGCCGAGACGCGCCGCGTACGGCCGAATATTTTCTAAGTCCCAACGTACCGATCAAGAGTAAAGTACCATTTTCCTACATTAGATTTCGTTCTAAATGCTTAATCCCTATGTAAAAACGTTAGTTAAGCAAGAATATCGTATTTTTAAAAAAATCTAATGATAGGATTTTCCAGAAAATTGAAAAAACCGAAAAATGTCAAGAGTAAAGTGCTATTTTCTGACATTAGATTTCGTTCTAAATGCTTAATCCCTATGTAGAAACGTTAGTTAAGCAAGAATATCGTATTTTTAAAAAAATCTAATGATAGGATTTTTCAGAAAATTGAAAAAACCGTAAAATGTCAAGAGTAAAGTGCCATTATTTTAAACAATGTATCGTTCTAAATGCTTAATCCCTATGTAAAAAAGTTATTTAAGCAAGAATATGTTATTGAAAAAAATTAGAAAAATTTATTTTAGCCGTAAATCGAAAATAATGGGGACACCGGAGCTGTTCGAAGCGCCGAGACGCGCCGCGTACGGCCGAATATTTTCTAAGTCCCAACGTACCGATCAAGAGTAAAGTACCATTTTCCTACATTAGATTTCGTTCTAAATGCTTAATCCCTATGTAAAAACGTTAGTTAAGCAAGAATATCGTATTTTTAAAAAAATCTAATGATAGGATTTTCCAGAAAATTGAAAAAACCGAAAAATGTCAAGAGTAAAGTGCCATTTTCTGACATTAGATTTCGTTCTAAATGCTTAATCCCTATGTAGAAACGTTAGTTAAGCAAGAATATCGTATTTTTAAAAAAATCTAATGGTAGGATTTTTCAGAAAATTGAAAAAACCGTAAAATGTCAAGAGTAAAGTGCCCTTATTTTAAACATTATATCGTTCTAAATGCTTAATCCCTATGTAAAAAAGTTATCTAAGCAAGAATATGTTATTGAATAAAATGAGAAAAATTTATTTTAGCCGTAAATCGAAAATAATGGGTCGAGCGAATCGGTCGATTGCGCCGAGACGCGCTATGATGCAACAGACGAGCGATTGGAACGCCCGAATATTTTCAAAGTCCCAACGTACCGATCAAGAGTAAAGTACCATTTTCCTACATTAGATTTCGTTCTAAATGCTTAATCCCTATGTAAAAACGTTAGTTAAGCAAGAATATCGTATTTTTAAAAAAATCTAATGATAGGATTTTCCAGAAAATTGAAAAAACCGAAAAATGTCAAGAGTAAAGTGCCATTTTCTGACATTAGATTTCGTTCTAAATGCTTAATCCCTATGTAGAAACGTTAGTTAAGCAAGAATATCGTATTTTTAAAAAAATCTAATGGTAGGATTTTTCAGAAAATTGAAAAAACCGTAAAATGTCAAGAGTAAAGTGCCCTTATTTTAAACATTATATCGTTCTAAATGCTTAATCCCTATGTAAAAAAGTTATCTAAGCAAGAATATGTTATTGAATAAAATGAGAAAAATTTATTTTAGCCGTAAATCGAAAATAATGGGTCGAGCGAATCGGTCGATTGCGCCGAGACGCGCTATGATGCAACAGACGAGCGATTGGAACGCCCGAATATTTTCAAAGTCCCAACGTACCGGTCAAGAGTAAAGTACCATTTTCCTACATTAGATTTCGTTCTAAATGCTTAATCCCTATGTAAAAACGTTAGTTAAGCAAGAATATCGTATTTTAAAAAAAATCTAATGATAGGATTTTCCAGAAAATTGAAAAAACCGAAAAATGTCAAGAGTAAAGTGCCATTTTCTGACATTAGATTTCGTTCTAAATGCTTAATCCCTATGTAGAAACGTTAGTTAAGCAAGATTATCGTATTTTTAAAAAAATCTAATGATAGGATTTTTCAGAAAATTGAAAAAACCGTAAAATGTCAAGAGTAAAGTGCCCTTATTTTAAACATTATATCGTTCTAAATGCTTAATCCCTATGTAAAAAAGTTATCTAAGCAAGAATATGTTATTGAATAAAATGAGAAAAATTTATTTTAGCCGTAAATCGAAAATAATGGGTCGAGCGAATCGGTCGATTGCGCCGAGACGCGCTATGATGCAACAGACGAGCGATTGGAACGCCCGAATATTTTCAAAGTCCCAACGTACCGGTCAAGAGTAAAGTACCATTTTCCTACATTAGATTTCGTTCTAAATGCTTAATCCCTATGTAAAAACGTTAGTTAAGCAAGAATATCGTATTTTAAAAAAAATCTAATGATAGGATTTTCCAGAAAATTGAAAAAACCGAAAAATGTCAAGAGTAAAGTGCCATTTTCTGACATTAGATTTCGTTCTAAATGCTTAATCCCTATGTAGAAACGTTAGTTAAGCAAGAATATCGTATTTTTAAAAAAATCTAATGGTAGGATTTTTCAGAAAATTGAAAAAACCGTAAAATGTCAAGAGTAAAGTGCCCTTATTTTAAACATTATATCGTTCTAAATGCTTAATCCCTATGTAAAAAAGTTATCTAAGCAAGAATATGTTATTGAATAAAATGAGAAAAATTTATTTTAGCCGTAAATCGAAAATAATGGGTCGAGCGAATCGGTCGATTGCGCCGAGACGCGCTATGATGCAACAGACGAGCGATTGGAACGCCCGAATATTTTCAAAGTCCCAACGTACCGATCAAGAGTAAAGTACCATTTTCCTACATTAGATTTCGTTCTAAATGCTTAATCCCTTTGTAAAAACGTTAGTTAAGCAAGAATATCGTATTTTTAAAAAAATCTAATGATAGGATTTTCCAGAAAATTGAAAAAACCGAAAAATGTCAAGAGTAAAGTGCCATTTTCTGACATTAGATTTCGTTCTAAATGCTTAATCCCTATGTAGAAACGTTAGTTAAGCAAGAATATCGTATTTTTAAAAAAATCTAATGGTAGGATTTTTCAGAAAATTGAAAAAACCGTAAAATGTCAAGAGTAAAGTGCCCTTATTTTAAACATTATATCGTTCTAAATGCTTAATCCCTATGTAAAAAAGTTATCTAAGCAAGAATATGTTATTGAATAAAATGAGAAAAATTTATTTTAGCCGTAAATCGAAAATAATGGGTCGAGCGAATCGGTCGATTGCGCCGAGACGCGCTATGATGCAACAGACGAGCGATTGGAACGCCCGAATATTTTCAAAGTCCCAACGTACCGGTCAAGAGTAAAGTACCATTTTCCTACATTAGATTTCGTTCTAAATGCTTAATCCCTATGTAAAAACGTTAGTTAAGCAAGAATATCGTATTTTTAAAAAAATCTAATGATAGGATTTTCCAGAAAATTGAAAAAACCGAAAAATGTCAAGAGTAAAGTGCCATTTTCTGACATTAGATTTCGTTCTAAATCCTTAATCCCTATGTAGAAACGTTAGTTAAGCAAGAATATCGTATTTTTAAAAAAATCTAATGGTAGGATTTTTCAGAAAATTGAAAAAACCGTAAAATGTCAAGAGTAAAGTGCCCTTATTTTAAACATTATATCGTTCTAAATGCTTAATCCCTATGTAAAAAAGTTATCTAAGCAAGAATATGTTATTGAATAAAATGAGAAAAATTTATTTTAGCCGTAAATCGAAAATAATGGGTCGAGCGAATCGGTCGATTGCGCCGAGACGCGCTATGATGCAACAGACGAGCGATTGGAACGCCCGAATATTTTCAAAGTCCCAACGTACCGGTCAAGAGTAAAGTACCATTTTCCTACATTAGATTTCGTTCTAAATGCTTAATCCCTATGTAAAAACGTTAGTTAAGCAAGAATATCGTATTTTTAAAAAAATCTAATGATAGGATTTTCCAGAAAATTGAAAAAACCGAAAAATGTCAAGAGTAAAGTGCCATTTTCTGACATTAGATGTCGTTCTAAATCCTTAATCCCTATGTAGAAACGTTAGTTAAGCAAGAATATCGTATTTTTAAAAAAATCTAATGGTAGGATTTTTCAGAAAATTGAAAAAACCGTAAAATGTCAAGAGTAAAGTGCCCTTATTTTAAACATTATATCGTTCTAAATGCTTAATCCCTATGTAAAAAAGTTATCTAAGCAAGAATATGTTATTGAATAAAATGAGAAAAATTTATTTTAGCCGTAAATCGAAAATAATGGGTCGAGCGAATCGGTCGATTGCGCCGAGACGCGCTATGATGCAACAGACGAGCGATTGGAACGCCCGAATATTTTCAAAGTCCCAACGTACCGATCAAGAGTAAAGTACCATTTTCCTACATTAGATTTCGTTCTAAATGCTTAATCCCTATGTAAAAACGTTAGTTAAGCAAGAATATCGTATTTTAAAAAAAATCTAATGATAGGATTTTCCAGAAAATTGAAAAAACCGAAAAATGTCAAGAGTAAAGTGCCATTTTCTGACATTAGATTTCGTTCTAAATGCTTAATCCCTATGTAGAAACGTTAGTTAAGCAAGAATATCGTATTTTTAAAAAAATCTAATGGTAGGATTTTTCAGAAAATTGAAAAAACCGTAAAATGTCAAGAGTAAAGTGCCCTTATTTTAAACATTATATCGTTCTAAATGCTTAATCCCTATGTAAAAAAGTTATCTAAGCAAGAATATGTTATTGAATAAAATGAGAAAAATTTATTTTAGCCGTAAATCGAAAATAATGGGTCGAGCGAATCGGTCGATTGCGCCGAGACGCGCTATGATGCAACAGACGAGCGATTGGAACGCCCGAATATTTTCAAAGTCCCAACGTACCGGTCAAGAGTAAAGTACCATTTTCCTACATTAGATTTCGTTCTAAATGCTTAATCCCTATGTAAAAACGTTAGTTAAGCAAGAATATCGTATTTTTAAAAAAATCTAATGATAGGATTTTCCAGAAAATTGAAAAAACCGAAAAATGTCAAGAGTAAAGTGCCATTTTCTGACATTAGATGTCGTTCTAAATCCTTAATCCCTATGTAGAAACGTTAGTTAAGCAAGAATATCGTATTTTTAAAAAAATCTAATGGTAGGATTTTTCAGAAAATTGAAAAAACCGTAAAATGTCAAGAGTAAAGTGCCCTTATTTTAAACATTATATCGTTCTAAATGCTTAATCCCTATGTAAAAAAGTTATCTAAGCAAGAATATGTTATTGAATAAAATGAGAAAAATTTATTTTAGCCGTAAATCGAAAATAATGGGTCGAGCGAATCGGTCGATTGCGCCGAGACGCGCTATGATGCAACAGACGAGCGATTGGAACGCCCGAATATTTTCAAAGTCCCAACGTACCGATCAAGAGTAAAGTACCATTTTCCTACATTAGATTTCGTTCTAAATGCTTAATCCCTATGTAAAAACGTTAGTTAAGCAAGAATATCGTATTTTAAAAAAAATCTAATGATAGGATTTTCCAGAAAATTGAAAAAACCGAAAAATGTCAAGAGTAAAGTGCCATTTTCTGACATTAGATTTCGTTCTAAATGCTTAATCCCTATGTAGAAACGTTAGTTAAGCAAGAATATCGTATTTTTAAAAAAATCTAATGGTAGGATTTTTCAGAAAATTGAAAAAACCGTAAAATGTCAAGAGTAAAGTGCCCTTATTTTAAACATTATATCGTTCTAAATGCTTAATCCCTATGTAAAAAAGTTATCTAAGCAAGAATATGTTATTGAATAAAATGAGAAAAATTTATTTTAGCCGTAAATCGAAAATAATGGGTCGAGCGAATCGGTCGATTGCGCCGAGACGCGCTATGATGCAACAGACGAGCGATTGGAACGCCCGAATATTTTCAAAGTCCCAACGTACCGGTCAAGAGTAAAGTACCATTTTCCTACATTAGATTTCGTTCTAAATGCTTAATCCCTATGTAAAAACGTTAGTTAAGCAAGAATATCGTATTTTTAAAAAAATCTAATGATAGGATTTTCCAGAAAATTGAAAAAACCGAAAAATGTCAAGAGTAAAGTGCCATTTTCTGACATTAGATGTCGTTCTAAATCCTTAATCCCTATGTAGAAACGTTAGTTAAGCAAGAATATCGTATTTTTAAAAAAATCTAATGGTAGGATTTTTCAGAAAATTGAAAAAACCGTAAAATGTCAAGAGTAAAGTGCCCTTATTTTAAACATTATATCGTTCTAAATGCTTAATCCCTATGTAAAAAAGTTATCTAAGCAAGAATATGTTATTGAATAAAATGAGAAAAATTTATTTTAGCCGTAAATCGAAAATAATGGGTCGAGCGAATCGGTCGATTGCGCCGAGACGCGCTATGATGCAACAGACGAGCGATTGGAACGCCCGAATATTTTCAAAGTCCCAACGTACCGATCAAGAGTAAAGTACCATTTTCCTACATTAGATTTCGTTCTAAATGCTTAATCCCTATGTAAAAACGTTAGTTAAGCAAGAATATCGTATTTTTAAAAAAATCTAATGATAGGATTTTCCAGAAAATTGAAAAAACCGAAAAATGTCAAGAGTAAAGTGCCATTTTCTGACATTAGATTTCGTTCTAAATGCTTAATCCCTATGTAGAAACGTTAGTTAAGCAAGAATATCGTATTTTTAAAAAAATCTAATGGTAGGATTTTTCAGAAAATTGAAAAAACCGTAAAATGTCAAGAGTAAAGTGCCCTTATTTTAAACATTATATCGTTCTAAATGCTTAATCCCTATGTAAAAAAGTTATCTAAGCAAGAATATGTTATTGAATAAAATGAGAAAAATTTATTTTAGCCGTAAATCGAAAATAATGGGTCGAGCGAATCGGTCGATTGCGCCGAGACGCGCTATGATGCAACAGACGAGCGATTGGAACGCCCGAATATTTTCAAAGTCCCAACGTACCGATCAAGAGTAAAGTACCATTTTCCTACATTAGATTTCGTTCTAAATGCTTAATCCCTTTGTAAAAACGTTAGTTAAGCAAGAATATCGTATTTTTAAAAAAATCTAATGATAGGATTTTCCAGAAAATTGAAAAAACCGAAAAATGTCAAGAGTAAAGTGCCATTTTCTGACATTAGATTTCGTTCTAAATGCTTAATCCCTATGTAGAAACGTTAGTTAAGCAAGAATATCGTATTTTTAAAAAAATCTAATGGTAGGATTTTTCAGAAAATTGAAAAAACCGTAAAATGTCAAGAGTAAAGTGCCCTTATTTTAAACATTATATCGTTCTAAATGCTTAATCCCTATGTAAAAAAGTTATCTAAGCAAGAATATGTTATTGAATAAAATGAGAAAAATTTATTTTAGCCGTAAATCGAAAATAATGGGTCGAGCGAATCGGTCGATTGCGCCGAGACGCGCTATGATGCAACAGACGAGCGATTGGAACGCCCGAATATTTTCAAAGTCCCAACGTACCGGTCAAGAGTAAAGTACCATTTTCCTACATTAGATTTCGTTCTAAATGCTTAATCCCTATGTAAAAACGTTAGTTAAGCAAGAATATCGTATTTTAAAAAAAATCTAATGATAGGATTTTCCAGAAAATTGAAAAAACCGAAAAATGTCAAGAGTAAAGTGCCATTTTCTGACATTAGATTTCGTTCTAAATGCTTAATCCCTATGTAGAAACGTTAGTTATGCAAGATTATCGTATTTTTAAAAAAATCTAATGATAGGATTTTTCAGAAAATTGAAAAAACCGTAAAATGTCAAGAGTAAAGTGCCCTTATTTTAAACATTATATCGTTCTAAATGCTTAATCCCTATGTAAAAAAGTTATCTAAGCAAGAATATGTTATTGAATAAAATGAGAAAAATTTATTTTAGCCGTAAATCGAAAATAATGGGTCGAGCGAATCGGTCGATTGCGCCGAGACGCGCTATGATGCAACAGACGAGCGATTGGAACGCCCGAATATTTTCAAAGTCCCAACGTACCGATCAAGAGTAAAGTACCATTTTCCTACATTAGATTTCGTTCTAAATGCTTAATCCCTTTGTAAAAACGTTAGTTAAGCAAGAATATCGTATTTTTAAAAAAATCTAATTCTAGGATTTTCCAGAAAATTGAAAAAACCGAAAAATGTCAAGAGTAAAGTGCCATTTTCTGACATTAGATTTCGTTCTAAATGCTTAATCCCTATGTAGAAACGTTAGTTAAGCAAGAATATCGTATTTTTAAAAAAATCTAATGGTAGGATTTTTCAGAAAATTGAAAAAACCGTAAAATGTCAAGAGTAAAGTGCCCTTATTTTAAACATTATATCGTTCTAAATGCTTAATCCCTATGTAAAAAAGTTATCTAAGCAAGAATATGTTATTGAATAAAATGAGAAAAATTTATTTTAGCCGTAAATCGAAAATAATGGGTCGAGCGAATCGGTCGATTGCGCCGAGACGCGCTATGATGCAACAGACGAGCGATTGGAACGCCCGAATATTTTCAAAGTCCCAACGTACCGGTCAAGAGTAAAGTACCATTTTCCTACATTAGATTTCGTTCTAAATGCTTAATCCCTATGTAAAAACGTTAGTTAAGCAAGAATATCGTATTTTAAAAAAAATCTAATGATAGGATTTTCCAGAAAATTGAAAAAACCGAAAAATGTCAAGAGTAAAGTGCCATTTTCTGACATTAGATTTCGTTCTAAATGCTTAATCCCTATGTAGAAACGTTAGTTATGCAAGATTATCGTATTTTTAAAAAAATCTAATGATAGGATTTTTCAGAAAATTGAAAAAACCGTAAAATGTCAAGAGTAAAGTGCCCTTATTTTAAACATTATATCGTTCTAAATGCTTAATCCCTATGTAAAAAAGTTATCTAAGCAAGAATATGTTATTGAATAAAATGAGAAAAATTTATTTTAGCCGTAAATCGAAAATAATGGGTCGAGCGAATCGGTCGATTGCGCCGAGACGCGCTATGATGCAACAGACGAGCGATTGGAACGCCCGAATATTTTCAAAGTCCCAACGTACCGGTCAAGAGTAAAGTACCATTTTCCTACATTAGATTTCGTTCTAAATGCTTAATCCCTATGTAAAAACGTTAGTTAAGCAAGAATATCGTATTTTAAAAAAAATCTAATGATAGGATTTTCCAGAAAATTGAAAAAACCGAAAAATGTCAAGAGTAAAGTGCCATTTTCTGACATTAGATTTCGTTCTAAATGCTTAATCCCTATGTAGAAACGTTAGTTAAGCAAGAATATCGTATTTTTAAAAAAATCTAATGGTAGGATTTTTCAGAAAATTGAAAAAACCGTAAAATGTCAAGAGTAAAGTGCCCTTATTTTAAACATTATATCGTTCTAAATGCTTAATCCCTATGTAAAAAAGTTATCTAAGCAAGAATATGTTATTGAATAAAATGAGAAAAATTTATTTTAGCCGTAAATCGAAAATAATGGGTCGAGCGAATCGGTCGATTGCGCCGAGACGCGCTATGATGCAACAGACGAGCGATTGGAACGCCCGAATATTTTCAAAGTCCCAACGTACCGGTCAAGAGTAAAGTACCATTTTCCTACATTAGATTTCGTTCTAAATGCTTAATCCCTATGTAAAAACGTTAGTTAAGCAAGAATATCGTATTTTAAAAAAAATCTAATGATAGGATTTTCCAGAAAATTGAAAAAACCGAAAAATGTCAAGAGTAAAGTGCCATTTTCTGACATTAGATTTCGTTCTAAATGCTTAATCCCTATGTAGAAACGTTAGTTAAGCAAGAATATCGTATTTTTAAAAAAATCTAATGGTAGGATTTTTCAGAAAATTGAAAAAACCGTAAAATGTCAAGAGTAAAGTGCCCTTATTTTAAACATTATATCGTTCTAAATGCTTAATCCCTATGTAAAAAAGTTATCTAAGCAAGAATATGTTATTGAATAAAATGAGAAAAATTTATTTTAGCCGTAAATCGAAAATAATGGGTCGAGCGAATCGGTCGATTGCGCCGAGACGCGCTATGATGCAACAGACGAGCGATTGGAACGCCCGAATATTTTCAAAGTCCCAACGTACCGGTCAAGAGTAAAGTACCATTTTCCTACATTAGATTTCGTTCTAAATGCTTAATCCCTATGTAAAAACGTTAGTTAAGCAAGAATATCGTATTTTAAAAAAAATCTAATGATAGGATTTTCCAGAAAATTGAAAAAACCGAAAAATGTCAAGAGTAAAGTGCCATTTTCTGACATTAGATTTCGTTCTAAATGCTTAATCCCTATGTAGAAACGTTAGTTATGCAAGATTATCGTATTTTTAAAAAAATCTAATGATAGGATTTTTCAGAAAATTGAAAAAACCGTAAAATGTCAAGAGTAAAGTGCCCTTATTTTAAACATTATATCGTTCTAAATGCTTAATCCCTATGTAAAAAAGTTATCTAAGCAAGAATATGTTATTGAATAAAATGAGAAAAATTTATTTTAGCCGTAAATCGAAAATAATGGGTCGAGCGAATCGGTCGATTGCGCCGAGACGCGCTATGATGCAACAGACGAGCGATTGGAACGCCCGAATATTTTCAAAGTCCCAACGTACCGGTCAAGAGTAAAGTACCATTTTCCTACATTAGATTTCGTTCTAAATGCTTAATCCCTATGTAAAAACGTTAGTTAAGCAAGAATATCGTATTTTTAAAAAAATCTAATGATAGGATTTTCCAGAAAATTGAAAAAACCGAAAAATGTCAAGAGTAAAGTGCCATTTTCTGACATTAGATTTCGTTCTAAATGCTTAATCCCTATGTAGAAACGTTAGTTAAGCAAGAATATCGTATTTTTAAAAAAATCTAATGGTAGGATTTTTCAGAAAATTGAAAAAACCGTAAAATGTCAAGAGTAAAGTGCCCTTATTTTAAACATTATATCGTTCTAAATGCTTAATCCCTATGTAAAAAAGTTATCTAAGCAAGAATATGTTATTGAATAAAATGAGAAAAATTTATTTTAGCCGTAAATCGAAAATAATGGGTCGAGCGAATCGGTCGATTGCGCCGAGACGCGCTATGATGCAACAGACGAGCGATTGGAACGCCCGAATATTTTCAAAGTCCCAACGTACCGATCAAGAGTAAAGTACCATTTTCCTACATTAGATTTCGTTCTAAATGCTTAATCCCTTTGTAAAAACGTTAGTTAAGCAAGAATATCGTATTTTTAAAAAAATCTAATGATAGGATTTTCCAGAAAATTGAAAAAACCGAAAAATGTCAAGAGTAAAGTGCCATTTTCTGACATTAGATTTCGTTCTAAATGCTTAATCCCTATGTAGAAACGTTAGTTAAGCAAGAATATCGTATTTTTAAAAAAATCTAATGATAGGATTTTTCAGAAAATTGAAAAAACCGTAAAATGTCAAGAGTAAAGTGCCATTATTTTAAACAATGTATCGTTCTAAATGCTTAATCCCTATGTAAAAAAGTTATTTAAGCAAGAATATGTTATTGAAAAAAATTAGAAAAATTTATTTTAGCCGTAAATCGAAAATAATGGGGACACCGGAGCTGTTCGAAGCGCCGAGACGCGCCGCGTACGGCCGAATATTTTCTAAGTCCCAACGTACCGGTCAAGAGTAAAGTACCATTTTCCTACATTAGATTTCGTTCTAAATGCTTAATCCCTATGTAAAAACGTTAGTTAAGCAAGAATATCGTATTTTTAAAAAAATCTAATGATAGGATTTTCCAGAAAATTGAAAAAACCGAAAAATGTCAAGAGTAAAGTGCCATTTTCTGACATTAGATTTCGTTCTAAATGCTTAATCCCTATGTAGAAACGTTAGTTAAGCAAGAATATCGTATTTTTAAAAAAATCTAATGGTAGGATTTTTCAGAAAATTGAAAAAACCGTAAAATGTCAAGAGTAAAGTGCCCTTATTTTAAACATTATATCGTTCTAAATGCTTAATCCCTATGTAAAAAAGTTATCTAAGCAAGAATATGTTATTGAATAAAATGAGAAAAATTTATTTTAGCCGTAAATCGAAAATAATGGGTCGAGCGAATCGGTCGATTGCGCCGAGACGCGCTATGATGCAACAGACGAGCGATTGGAACGCCCGAATATTTTCAAAGTCCCAACGTACCGATCAAGAGTAAAGTACCATTTTCCTACATTAGATTTCGTTCTAAATGCTTAATCCCTTTGTAAAAACGTTAGTTAAGCAAGAATATCGTATTTTTAAAAAAATCTAATGATAGGATTTTCCAGAAAATTGAAAAAACCGAAAAATGTCAAGAGTAAAGTGCCATTTTCTGACATTAGATTTCGTTCTAAATGCTTAATCCCTATGTAGAAACGTTAGTTAAGCAAGAATATCGTATTTTTAAAAAAATCTAATGGTAGGATTTTTCAGAAAATTGAAAAAACCGTAAAATGTCAAGAGTAAAGTGCCCTTATTTTAAACATTATATCGTTCTAAATGCTTAATCCCTATGTAAAAAAGTTATCTAAGCAAGAATATGTTATTGAATAAAATGAGAAAAATTTATTTTAGCCGTAAATCGAAAATAATGGGTCGAGCGAATCGGTCGATTGCGCCGAGACGCGCTATGATGCAACAGACGAGCGATTGGAACGCCCGAATATTTTCAAAGTCCCAACGTACCGGTCAAGAGTAAAGTACCATTTTCCTACATTAGATTTCGTTCTAAATGCTTAATCCCTATGTAAAAACGTTAGTTAAGCAAGAATATCGTATTTTAAAAAAAATCTAATGATAGGATTTTCCAGAAAATTGAAAAAACCGAAAAATGTCAAGAGTAAAGTGCCATTTTCTGACATTAGATTTCGTTCTAAATGCTTAATCCCTATGTAGAAACGTTAGTTAAGCAAGAATATCGTATTTTTAAAAAAATCTAATGGTAGGATTTTTCAGAAAATTGAAAAAACCGTAAAATGTCAAGAGTAAAGTGCCCTTATTTTAAACATTATATCGTTCTAAATGCTTAATCCCTATGTAAAAAAGTTATCTAAGCAAGAATATGTTATTGAATAAAATGAGAAAAATTTATTTTAGCCGTAAATCGAAAATAATGGGTCGAGCGAATCGGTCGATTGCGCCGAGACGCGCTATGATGCAACAGACGAGCGATTGGAACGCCCGAATATTTTCAAAGTCCCAACGTACCGGTCAAGAGTAAAGTACCATTTTCCTACATTAGATTTCGTTCTAAATGCTTAATCCCTATGTAAAAACGTTAGTTAAGCAAGAATATCGTATTTTAAAAAAAATCTAATGATAGGATTTTCCAGAAAATTGAAAAAACCGAAAAATGTCAAGAGTAAAGTGCCATTTTCTGACATTAGATTTCGTTCTAAATGCTTAATCCCTATGTAGAAACGTTAGTTAAGCAAGAATATCGTATTTTTAAAAAAATCTAATGGTAGGATTTTTCAGAAAATTGAAAAAACCGTAAAATGTCAAGAGTAAAGTGCCCTTATTTTAAACATTATATCGTTCTAAATGCTTAATCCCTATGTAAAAAAGTTATCTAAGCAAGAATATGTTATTGAATAAAATGAGAAAAATTTATTTTAGCCGTAAATCGAAAATAATGGGTCGAGCGAATCGGTCGATTGCGCCGAGACGCGCTATGATGCAACAGACGAGCGATTGGAACGCCCGAATATTTTCAAAGTCCCAACGTACCGGTCAAGAGTAAAGTACCATTTTCCTACATTAGATTTCGTTCTAAATGCTTAATCCCTATGTAAAAACGTTAGTTAAGCAAGAATATCGTATTTTTAAAAAAATCTAATGATAGGATTTTCCAGAAAATTGAAAAAACCGAAAAATGTCAAGAGTAAAGTGCCATTTTCTGACATTAGATGTCGTTCTAAATCCTTAATCCCTATGTAGAAACGTTAGTTAAGCAAGAATATCGTATTTTTAAAAAAATCTAATGGTAGGATTTTTCAGAAAATTGAAAAAACCGTAAAATGTCAAGAGTAAAGTGCCCTTATTTTAAACATTATATCGTTCTAAATGCTTAATCCCTATGTAAAAAAGTTATCTAAGCAAGAATATGTTATTGAATAAAATGAGAAAAATTTATTTTAGCCGTAAATCGAAAATAATGGGTCGAGCGAATCGGTCGATTGCGCCGAGACGCGCTATGATGCAACAGACGAGCGATTGGAACGCCCGAATATTTTCAAAGTCCCAACGTACCGGTCAAGAGTAAAGTACCATTTTCCTACATTAGATTTCGTTCTAAATGCTTAATCCCTATGTAAAAACGTTAGTTAAGCAAGAATATCGTATTTTAAAAAAAATCTAATGATAGGATTTTCCAGAAAATTGAAAAAACCGAAAAATGTCAAGAGTAAAGTGCCATTTTCTGACATTAGATTTCGTTCTAAATGCTTAATCCCTATGTAGAAACGTTAGTTATGCAAGATTATCGTATTTTTAAAAAAATCTAATGATAGGATTTTTCAGAAAATTGAAAAAACCGTAAAATGTCAAGAGTAAAGTGCCCTTATTTTAAACATTATATCGTTCTAAATGCTTAATCCCTATGTAAAAAAGTTATCTAAGCAAGAATATGTTATTGAATAAAATGAGAAAAATTTATTTTAGCCGTAAATCGAAAATAATGGGTCGAGCGAATCGGTCGATTGCGCCGAGACGCGCTATGATGCAACAGACGAGCGATTGGAACGCCCGAATATTTTCAAAGTCCCAACGTACCGATCAAGAGTAAAGTACCATTTTCCTACATTAGATTTCGTTCTAAATGCTTAATCCCTTTGTAAAAACGTTAGTTAAGCAAGAATATCGTATTTTTAAAAAAATCTAATTCTAGGATTTTCCAGAAAATTGAAAAAACCGAAAAATGTCAAGAGTAAAGTGCCATTTTCTGACATTAGATTTCGTTCTAAATGCTTAATCCCTATGTAGAAACGTTAGTTAAGCAAGAATATCGTATTTTTAAAAAAATCTAATGGTAGGATTTTTCAGAAAATTGAAAAAACCGTAAAATGTCAAGAGTAAAGTGCCCTTATTTTAAACATTATATCGTTCTAAATGCTTAATCCCTATGTAAAAAAGTTATCTAAGCAAGAATATGTTATTGAATAAAATGAGAAAAATTTATTTTAGCCGTAAATCGAAAATAATGGGTCGAGCGAATCGGTCGATTGCGCCGAGACGCGCTATGATGCAACAGACGAGCGATTGGAACGCCCGAATATTTTCAAAGTCCCAACGTACCGGTCAAGAGTAAAGTACCATTTTCCTACATTAGATTTCGTTCTAAATGCTTAATCCCTATGTAAAAACGTTAGTTAAGCAAGAATATCGTATTTTAAAAAAAATCTAATGATAGGATTTTCCAGAAAATTGAAAAAACCGAAAAATGTCAAGAGTAAAGTGCCATTTTCTGACATTAGATTTCGTTCTAAATGCTTAATCCCTATGTAGAAACGTTAGTTATGCAAGATTATCGTATTTTTAAAAAAATCTAATGATAGGATTTTTCAGAAAATTGAAAAAACCGTAAAATGTCAAGAGTAAAGTGCCCTTATTTTAAACATTATATCGTTCTAAATGCTTAATCCCTATGTAAAAAAGTTATCTAAGCAAGAATATGTTATTGAATAAAATGAGAAAAATTTATTTTAGCCGTAAATCGAAAATAATGGGTCGAGCGAATCGGTCGATTGCGCCGAGACGCGCTATGATGCAACAGACGAGCGATTGGAACGCCCGAATATTTTCAAAGTCCCAACGTACCGGTCAAGAGTAAAGTACCATTTTCCTACATTAGATTTCGTTCTAAATGCTTAATCCCTATGTAAAAACGTTAGTTAAGCAAGAATATCGTATTTTAAAAAAAATCTAATGATAGGATTTTCCAGAAAATTGAAAAAACCGAAAAATGTCAAGAGTAAAGTGCCATTTTCTGACATTAGATTTCGTTCTAAATGCTTAATCCCTATGTAGAAACGTTAGTTAAGCAAGAATATCGTATTTTTAAAAAAATCTAATGGTAGGATTTTCCATAAAATTGAAAAAACCGAAAAATGTCAAGAGTAAAGTGCCATTTTCTGACATTAGATTTCGTTCTAAATGCTTAATCCCTATGTAGAAACGTTAGTTAAGCAAGAATATCGTATTTTTAAAAAAATCTAATGATAGGATTTTTCAGAAAATTGAAAAAACCGTAAAATGTCAAGAGTAAAGTGCCATTATTTTAAACAATGTATCGTTCTAAATGCTTAATCCCTATGTAAAAAAGTTATTTAAGCAAGAATATGTTATTGAAAAAAATTAGAAAAATTTATTTTAGCCGTAAATCGAAAATAATGGGGACACCGGAGCTGTTCGAAGCGCCGAGACGCGCCGCGTACGGCCGAATATTTTCTAAGTCCCAACGTACCGGTCAAGAGTAAAGTACCATTTTCCTACATTAGATTTCGTTCTAAATGCTTAATCCCTATGTAAAAACGTTAGTTAAGCAAGAATATCGTATTTTTAAAAAAATCTAATGATAGGATTTTCCAGAAAATTGAAAAAACCGAAAAATGTCAAGAGTAAAGTGCCATTTTCTGACATTAGATTTCGTTCTAAATGCTTAATCCCTATGTAGAAACGTTAGTTAAGCAAGAATATCGTATTTTTAAAAAAATCTAATGGTAGGATTTTTCAGAAAATTGAAAAAACCGTAAAATGTCAAGAGTAAAGTGCCCTTATTTTAAACATTATATCGTTCTAAATGCTTAATCCCTATGTAAAAAAGTTATCTAAGCAAGAATATGTTATTGAATAAAATGAGAAAAATTTATTTTAGCCGTAAATCGAAAATAATGGGTCGAGCGAATCGGTCGATTGCGCCGAGACGCGCTATGATGCAACAGACGAGCGATTGGAACGCCCGAATATTTTCAAAGTCCCAACGTACCGATCAAGAGTAAAGTACCATTTTCCTACATTAGATTTCGTTCTAAATGCTTAATCCCTTTGTAAAAACGTTAGTTAAGCAAGAATATCGTATTTTTAAAAAAATCTAATGATAGGATTTTCCAGAAAATTGAAAAAACCGAAAAATGTCAAGAGTAAAGTGCCATTTTCTGACATTAGATTTCGTTCTAAATGCTTAATCCCTATGTAGAAACGCTAGTTAAGCAAGAATATCGTATTTTTAAAAAAATCTAATGATAGGATTTTTCAGAAAATTGAAAAAACCGTAAAATGTCAAGAGTAAAGTGCCATTATTTTAAACAATGTATCGTTCTAAATGCTTAATCCCTATGTAAAAAAGTTATTTAAGCAAGAATATGTTATTGAAAAAAATTAGAAAAATTTATTTTAGCCGTAAATCGAAAATAATGGGGACACCGGAGCTGTTCGAAGCGCCGAGACGCGCCGCGTACGGCCGAATATTTTCTAAGTCCCAACGTACCGGTCAAGAGTAAAGTACCATTTTCCTACATTAGATTTCGTTCTAAATGCTTAATCCCTATGTAAAAACGTTAGTTAAGCAAGAATATCGTATTTTTAAAAAAATCTAATGATAGGATTTTCCAGAAAATTGAAAAAACCGAAAAATGTCAAGAGTAAAGTGCCATTTTCTGACATTAGATTTCGTTCTAAATGCTTAATCCCTATGTAGAAACGTTAGTTAAGCAAGAATATCGTATTTTTAAAAAAATCTAATGGTAGGATTTTTCAGAAAATTGAAAAAACCGTAAAATGTCAAGAGTAAAGTGCCCTTATTTTAAACATTATATCGTTCTAAATGCTTAATCCCTATGTAAAAAAGTTATCTAAGCAAGAATATGTTATTGAATAAAATGAGAAAAATTTATTTTAGCCGTAAATCGAAAATAATGGGTCGAGCGAATCGGTCGATTGCGCCGAGACGCGCTATGATGCAACAGACGAGCGATTGGAACGCCCGAATATTTTCAAAGTCCCAACGTACCGATCAAGAGTAAAGTACCATTTTCCTACATTAGATTTCGTTCTAAATGCTTAATCCCTTTGTAAAAACGTTAGTTAAGCAAGAATATCGTATTTTTAAAAAAATCTAATGATAGGATTTTCCAGAAAATTGAAAAAACCGAAAAATGTCAAGAGTAAAGTGCCATTTTCTGACATTAGATTTCGTTCTAAATGCTTAATCCCTATGTAGAAACGTTAGTTAAGCAAGAATATCGTATTTTTAAAAAAATCTAATGGTAGGATTTTTCAGAAAATTGAAAAAACCGTAAAATGTCAAGAGTAAAGTGCCCTTATTTTAAACATTATATCGTTCTAAATGCTTAATCCCTATGTAAAAAAGTTATCTAAGCAAGAATATGTTATTGAATAAAATGAGAAAAATTTATTTTAGCCGTAAATCGAAAATAATGGGTCGAGCGAATCGGTCGATTGCGCCGAGACGCGCTATGATGCAACAGACGAGCGATTGGAACGCCCGAATATTTTCAAAGTCCCAACGTACCGGTCAAGAGTAAAGTACCATTTTCCTACATTAGATTTCGTTCTAAATGCTTAATCCCTATGTAAAAACGTTAGTTAAGCAAGAATATCGTATTTTAAAAAAAATCTAATGATAGGATTTTCCAGAAAATTGAAAAAACCGAAAAATGTCAAGAGTAAAGTGCCATTTTCTGACATTAGATTTCGTTCTAAATGCTTAATCCCTATGTAGAAACGTTAGTTAAGCAAGAATATCGTATTTTTAAAAAAATCTAATGGTAGGATTTTTCAGAAAATTGAAAAAACCGTAAAATGTCAAGAGTAAAGTGCCCTTATTTTAAACATTATATCGTTCTAAATGCTTAATCCCTATGTAAAAAAGTTATCTAAGCAAGAATATGTTATTGAATAAAATGAGAAAAATTTATTTTAGCCGTAAATCGAAAATAATGGGTCGAGCGAATCGGTCGATTGCGCCGAGACGCGCTATGATGCAACAGACGAGCGATTGGAACGCCCGAATATTTTCAAAGTCCCAACGTACCGGTCAAGAGTAAAGTACCATTTTCCTACATTAGATTTCGTTCTAAATGCTTAATCCCTATGTAAAAACGTTAGTTAAGCAAGAATATCGTATTTTTAAAAAAATCTAATGATAGGATTTTCCAGAAAATTGAAAAAACCGAAAAATGTCAAGAGTAAAGTGCCATTTTCTGACATTAGATTTCGTTCTAAATGCTTAATCCCTATGTAGAAACGTTAGTTATGCAAGATTATCGTATTTTTAAAAAAATCTAATGATAGGATTTTTCAGAAAATTGAAAAAACCGTAAAATGTCAAGAGTAAAGTGCCCTTATTTTAAACATTATATCGTTCTAAATGCTTAATCCCTATGTAAAAAAGTTATCTAAGCAAGAATATGTTATTGAATAAAATGAGAAAAATTTATTTTAGCCGTAAATCGAAAATAATGGGTCGAGCGAATCGGTCGATTGCGCCGAGACGCGCTATGATGCAACAGACGAGCGATTGGAACGCCCGAATATTTTCAAAGTCCCAACGTACCGATCAAGAGTAAAGTACCATTTTCCTACATTAGATTTCGTTCTAAATGCTTAATCCCTTTGTAAAAACGTTAGTTAAGCAAGAATATCGTATTTTTAAAAAAATCTAATGATAGGATTTTCCAGAAAATTGAAAAAACCGAAAAATGTCAAGAGTAAAGTGCCATTTTCTGACATTAGATTTCGTTCTAAATGCTTAATCCCTATGTAGAAACGTTAGTTAAGCAAGAATATCGTATTTTTAAAAAAATCTAATGATAGGATTTTTCAGAAAATTGAAAAAACCGTAAAATGTCAAGAGTAAAGTGCCATTATTTTAAACAATGTATCGTTCTAAATGCTTAATCCCTATGTAAAAAAGTTATTTAAGCAAGAATATGTTATTGAAAAAAATTAGAAAAATTTATTTTAGCCGTAAATCGAAAATAATGGGGACACCGGAGCTGTTCGAAGCGCCGAGACGCGCCGCGTACGGCCGAATATTTTCTAAGTCCCAACGTACCGATCAAGAGTAAAGTACCATTTTCCTACATTAGATTTCGTTCTAAATGCTTAATCCCTATGTAAAAACGTTAGTTAAGCAAGAATATCGTATTTTTAAAAAAATCTAATGATAGGATTTTCCAGAAAATTGAAAAAACCGAAAAATGTCAAGAGTAAAGTGCCATTTTCTGACATTAGATTTCGTTCTAAATGCTTAATCCCTATGTAGAAACGTTAGTTAAGCAAGAATATCGTATTTTTAAAAAAATCTAATGATAGGATTTTTCAGAAAATTGAAAAAACCGTAAAATGTCAAGAGTAAAGTGCCATTATTTTAAACAATGTATCGTTCTAAATGCTTAATCCCTATGTAAAAAAGTTATTTAAGCAAGAATATGTTATTGAAAAAAATTAGAAAAATTTATTTTAGCCGTAAATCGAAAATAATGGGGACACCGGAGCTGTTCGAAGCGCCGAGACGCGCCGCGTACGGCCGAATATTTTCTAAGTCCCAACGTACCGATCAAGAGTAAAGTACCATTTTCCTACATTAGATTTCGTTCTAAATGCTTAATCCCTATGTAAAAACGTTAGTTAAGCAAGAATATCGTATTTTTAAAAAAATCTAATGATAGGATTTTCCAGAAAATTGAAAAAACCGAAAAATGTCAAGAGTAAAGTGCCATTTTCTGACATTAGATTTCGTTCTAAATGCTTAATCCCTATGTAGAAACGTTAGTTAAGCAAGAATATCGTATTTTTAAAAAAATCTAATGGTAGGATTTTTCAGAAAATTGAAAAAACCGTAAAATGTCAAGAGTAAAGTGCCCTTATTTTAAACATTATATCGTTCTAAATGCTTAATCCCTATGTAAAAAAGTTATCTAAGCAAGAATATGTTATTGAATAAAATGAGAAAAATTTATTTTAGCCGTAAATCGAAAATAATGGGTCGAGCGAATCGGTCGATTGCGCCGAGACGCGCTATGATGCAACAGACGAGCGATTGGAACGCCCGAATATTTTCAAAGTCCCAACGTACCGGTCAAGAGTAAAGTACCATTTTCCTACATTAGATTTCGTTCTAAATGCTTAATCCCTATGTAAAAACGTTAGTTAAGCAAGAATATCGTATTTTTAAAAAAATCTAATGATAGGATTTTCCAGAAAATTGAAAAAACCGAAAAATGTCAAGAGTAAAGTGCCATTTTCTGACATTAGATTTCGTTCTAAATGCTTAATCCCTATGTAGAAACGTTAGTTAAGCAAGAATATCGTATTTTTAAAAAAATCTAATGGTAGGATTTTTCAGAAAATTGAAAAAACCGTAAAATGTCAAGAGTAAAGTGCCCTTATTTTAAACATTATATCGTTCTAAATGCTTAATCCCTATGTAAAAAAGTTATCTAAGCAAGAATATGTTATTGAATAAAATGAGAAAAATTTATTTTAGCCGTAAATCGAAAAAAAGACTGTTCGTTTCTCTGTCTCTCTCGCGCGATCGAAGTATTGATGTTTCCCGGCAAAGTAATGGGATATTAATTAAACTTTATACACGAAATTACTCGTTTTGATCCCCGCTACACAGCCGTATACTTTTTATAATTTTGTGGAATCGGGAACCTTGAAATATTTAACATAACGCGGATCGACTGTCTCTGTCTCTTTCTAGATCGGAATAATCGATGTTTCCCGGAAAACTATTCGGAGATTAATTAAACTTTATACACGAAATTACTCGTTTTGATCCCCGCTACACAGCCGTATACTTTTTATAATTTTGTGGAATCGGTAACCTTGAGATATTTAACATAACGCGGATCGACTGTCTCTGTCTCTTTCTAGATCGGAATTATCGATGTTTCCCGGCAAACTATTGGGAGATTATTTAAACTTTATACATGAAATTACTCGTTTTGATCCCCGCTACACAGCCGTATACTTTTTATAATTTTGTGGAATCGGTAACCTTGAGATATTTAACATAACGCGGATCGACTGTCTCTGTCTCTTTCTAGATCGGAATTATCGATGTTTCCCGGCAAACTATTGGGAGATTATTTAAACTTTATACATGAAATTACTCGTTTTGATCCCCGCTACACAGCCGTATACTTTTTATAATTTTGTGGAATCGGTAACCTGGAGATATTTAACATAACGCGGATCGACTGTCTCTGTCTCTTTCTAGATCGGAATAATCGATGTTTCCCGGCAAACTATTGGGAGATTAATTAAACTTTATACATGAAATTACTCGTTTTGGTCCCCGCTACACAGCCGTATACTTTTTATAATTTTGTGGAATCGGTAACCTTGAGATATTTAACATAACGCGGATCGACTGTCTCTGTCTCTTTCTAGATCGGAATTATCGATGTTTCCCGGCAAACTATTGGGAGATTATTTAAACTTTATACATGAAATTACTCGTTTTGATCCCCGCTACACAGCCGTATACTTTTTATAATTTTGTGGAATCGGTAACCTGGAGATATTTAACATAACGCGGATCGACTGTCTCTGTCTCTTTCTAGATCGGAATAATCGATGTTTCCCGGCAAACTAATGGGAGTTTAATTAAACTTTATGCATCAAATCATTCAGTTTGACTCCTGCAACACAACCAAACACTCTCTGTA
>NW_027476121.1:70000-90000 GCF_051020955.1 Megalopta genalis
AAAGTTTCTCTCTCCTTTCGTCGTTATTTACACCGGACGGACTCACGGCCGGCTCTAGCTGGGTGTCATATATATATACGTCCCACGCTCATGCTGCCACTAGCGCGCAACAGAGTAGGGTGTCAATGACAACGACACAGCATTGAAACGAGCTACACAAGCCGGTCTCTCTTGATACCAATGTAAACGAGCATTAAGTTATCTTCAGACTGCCCGATATTTTCGTCCTTTGGACTTTCCCAACGATTCCTTTTTTTCTTTTTTTTTTTTACACCACAGCGAAGACTTGAGGAAGCGTGATTAGCACGCTCGCATCCCTCCCTGTCCTACTACAACTGTGTGTGTGTGTGTGTAAAGAAAGAAAAAAGAATACATTGGCTTTCTCTCTATCGAGAAGATGGCCTACGCAACGCAGATCAAAGGCCTAATACGTGTAATATAATACGCGTCTGGCCGTGTATAAATCACGCACGAATGATCTGGTCGGGCCCAACTCTTCTCGTACGCTTATTTTTCCGTGTTGAGGCACTATCATAAAATCACACAAACCCCAACACGTGTGTGTCTTGGAAGGAAGATGGCCTACGCAACGCAGATCAAAGGCCTAATACGTGTAGTACACACGTCTGCCGTGTAAATCACGCACGAATGATCTGGTCGGGCCCAACTCTTCTCCACCACACCACATCCCAACTTTGTACATTTTTATATATTTTTGTGCGTTGGGGCACCTTCATAATCACAAACCCCAACAACACATATATCTCTCTCTCTTTGAAAGATTTGTTGTGGCCTACGCAACGCAGATCAAAGGCCTAATACGTGTAGTACACACGTCTGGCCGTGTAAATCACGCACGAATGATCTGGCGGGCTCAACAATATCTTTTTTTTTTATATGAATTCTTATCCACAAACTAATCGAATTCATTTTCTCTCCTCCTCTCCTCTCTCTTTGAGATATATTGGAACATTGTAATGATCCTTCCGCAGGTTCACCTACGGAAACCTTGTTACGACTTTTACTTCCTCTAAATAATCAAGTTTGGTCATCTTCCCGGCATCATCGGCAATGCCGAAACATTGCCGCGCACCAGTCCGAAGACCTCACTAAATCATTCAATCGGTAGTAGCGACGGGCGGTGTGTACAAAGGGCAGGGACGTAATCAACGCGAGCTTATGACTCGCGCTTACTGGGAATTCCTCGTTCATGGGGAATAATTGCAAGCCCCAATCCCTAGCACGAAGGAGGTTCAGCGGGTTACCCGGGCCTTTCGGCCAGGGAACACACGCTGATTCCTTCAGTGTAGCGCGCGTGCGGCCCAGAACATCTAAGGGCATCACAGACCTGTTATTGCTCAATCTCGTGCGGCTAGAAGCCGCCTGTCCCTCTAAGAAGATTTGTTTGTACGTTGGTAGTAAAAACCCCACCGGCAGAAGCCGAGAGCCTTCGAGATACCATAATTACGTCTATTTAGCAGGCTAGAGTCTCGTTCGTTATCGGAATTAACCAGACAAATCGCTCCACCAACTAAGAACGGCCATGCACCACCACCCACCGAATCAAGAAAGAGCTATCAATCTGTCAATCCTTCCGGTGTCCGGGCCTGGTGAGGTTTCCCGTGTTGAGTCAAATTAAGCCGCAGGCTCCACTCCTGGTGGTGCCCTTCCGTCAATTCCTTTAAGTTTCAGCTTTGCAACCATACTTCCCCCGGAACCCAAAAGCTTTGGTTTCCCGGAAGCTGCCCGCCGAGTCATCGTAGGAACTTCGGCGGATCGCTAGCTGGCATCGTTTATGGTTAGAACTAGGGCGGTATCTGATCGCCTTCGAACCTCTAACTTTCGTTCTTGATTAATGAAAACATTTTTGGCAAATGCTTTCGCTTCTGTCCGTCTTGCGACGATCCAAGAATTTCACCTCTAACGTCGCAATACGAATGCCCCCATCTGTCCCTATTAATCATTACCTCGGGGTTCCGAAAACCAACAAAATAGAACCGAGGTCCTATTCCATTATTCCATGCACACAGTATTCAGGCGAAGGTAGCCTGCTTTGAGCACTCTAATTTGTTCAAAGTAAACGTACCGGCCCACCTCGACACTCAGTGAAGAGCACCGCGATGGGATATTAGTTGGACCGCCCCGTGAAGAGCAAAGCCCACCGGTAGGACGTACCACATAATGCCAGTTAAACACCGCGAGCGATGAACCGACACTGTGACACACAGATTCAACTACGAGCTTTTTAACCGCAACAACTTTAATATACGCTATTGGAGCTGGAATTACCGCGGCTGCTGGCACCAGACTTGCCCTCCAATGGATCCTCGTTAAAGGATTTAAAGTGTACTCATTCCGATTACGGGGCCTCGGATGAGTCCCGTATCGTTATTTTTCGTCACTACCTCCCCGTGCCGGGAGTGGGTAATTTGCGCGCCTGCTGCCTTCCTTGGATGTGGTAGCCGTTTCTCAGGCTCCCTCTCCGGAATCGAACCCTGATTCCCCGTTACCCGTTACAACCATGGTAGGCGCAGAACCTACCATCGACAGTTGATAAGGCAGACATTTGAAAGATGCGTCGCCGGTGCTATAAGACCATGCGATCAGCACAAAGTTATTCAGAGTCACCAAAGCAAACGATGGACGAGTGTAAACACCCGCCACCGATTGGTTTTGATCTAATAAAAGCGTTCCTACCATCTCTGGTCGGAACTCTGTTTTGCATGTATTAGCTCTAGAATTACCACAGTTATCCAAGTAAATTTTAGTACGATCTAAGAAACCATAACTGATTTAATGAGCCATTCGCGGTTTCACCTTAATACGGCATGTACTGAGACATGCATGGCTTAATCTTTGAGACAAGCATATGACTACTGGCAGGATCAACCAGGGAACTATACAATATGTATATATAAAATGGACAAAATTTAAATCCTTTTCCATCGTCGCCTGTTTCATATATATATGTCAGGTCGACACACCATTTTTCTCTTTCAAATATGTACAAGTTTTGCCACATTCCGCGCTTGTAACATATCTTCTTTAACGCTCAATTTCTTTCATTTTTCTACCATACAGATATTTTACCGTACGCCCAAAAACGTACGTATTATATTTTTGTTCTATCATAAAATCACATTTTTCTACGTACGCCAGCTTCGTACGTTTCTATCTTTGCCTTCATAAAATCACAAGATAATTTTATCTTCAAGAGTCTCGCTATTAACATCTTGTAAGATAAATGTACGTCCCAGCTAAAACGTACAAATACTTCAAGTTAAGTAATAATATATCATCGCTATTGACAAATTTTTAAGATCCAAGACACAGTTCTCTCTATATGTTTTAATATTTTTTATGTACTCAAATATATTCAAAGGAAAAAGTACATGGGTGATGCCATAGTCGTGGAAGCGCGTACGCTCACGCTGATCTTCTGACCGCCGGAAGCACGAAACCTCTGATCTGGGCAAAATCGGCAAGCCGAGGAAGAACGGACAGGACACATGCTGGACTGGCGAGAAAGCGTGTTCTTCCGCTCGCGCTAGGCATTTCGATTTCTGACACCTCTTGATTTAAAAAATCAGTTTTTTGATAGTTTTCTCTCTCCACTGGGCTATTTCATTTTAGCCACAGTTTTCAATTGGTACGATTTGCTTCCAAATCTTACAGATGCATTTTAAAAAATTTTTCCATCGCTCGGACAGAAGAGTCGATTGCTCAGTGAGTACGAGTATACATACAAAGTGCATACGGGTAACCAACCCCGTAGGGCTTGCCACATATGGGCAATTCGGTCAAAGACACCGACCCGTGGCCACGCTGTGTGGAGAAAAGTCCGTAACGTAAACGGCACGAAACAGTCAGGACCGAAGCCCCGAAGGAGCTCTGAGACAGCTTCTCGACCGAGATCGTAGAATTGGCCCAAAACCCGCTCTGCTCCGTCCGCCTCGCACGGACCGTGTATCTCTTATAGATACCGAACGGCCGGCAAGGACGCCGGCGCCGCCGGCCGAATAGCACGCGCGCTTATGAGTGTAAACCGCTGCGGCAACAGACCGCCCGGCCGTGCTGTTGTAACATAGCGCGTGAACGAACGAAAAAATTTTTTATAGTAAACATTAAAATAAATTACACTACCGTAAACTAGACAAAAAATTACACATTTTTTCCCAATATGAAAATTTTCACAAACTTTTTAAAGTCCCATCGCATCGAGTAAACTTTTTTAATAACGCGTCCGCACGATTCTAAATGCTTAATCCATATGTGAAATCGTTCACTGATCACGAATATCGCATTTAAAAAAATTACAAAAATTTATTTTTCAAAATAATCAAAAAAAACCGAAAAATCACAAGAGTAAAGTACCATTATTTTAAACAACATGTCGTTCTAAATGCTTAATCCCTATGTAAAAAAGTTATTTAAGCAAGAATATGTAATCGAAAAAAATTAGAAAAATTTATTTTAGCCGTAAATCGAAAATAATGGGGACACCGGAGCTGTTCGAAGCGCCGAGACGCGCCGCGTACGGCCGAATATTTTCTAAGTCCCAACGTACCGATCAAGAGTAAAGTACCATTTTCCTACATTAGATTTCGTTCTAAATGCTTAATCCCTATGTAAAAACGTTAGTTAAGCAAGAATATCGTATTTTTAAAAAAATCTAATGATAGGATTTTCCAGAAAATTGAAAAAACCGAAAAATGTCAAGAGTAAAGTGCCATTTTCTGACATTAGATTTCGTTCTAAATGCTTAATCCCTATGTAGAAACGTTAGTTAAGCAAGAATATCGTATTTTTAAAAAAATCTAATGATAGGATTTTTCAGAAAATTGAAAAAACCGTAAAATGTCAAGAGTAAAGTGCCATTATTTTAAACAATGTATCGTTCTAAATGCTTAATCCCTATGTAAAAAAGTTATTTAAGCAAGAAAAAAAAAAAAAAAAAAAAAAAAATTAGAAAAATTTATTTTAGCCGTAAATCGAAAATAATGGGGACACCGGAGCTGTTCGAAGCGCCGAGACGCGCCGCGTACCCCCCCGTGTCCGCTACCTTGTCGTGGTGGGGGGGCTTCGTGCCCTAATGATCCTCAAGGCGGTGCCGGCGGGGATTTTATTCCCTGGCAGGTTCTACCTAGCCGGAGTGGCTTTAGGTGGGGGGCCAACTAAAGTCGGACACATACCGTAAACCTGTGGTCATGTTTTACAGGAACGGGGGTCTTGCCTTAACCGGCCGGACCGCGAGGATGACAACCTCTCTAAAAAATCCCTAGCCCCAAGCAGTGTTGCGCGGTGAAGAGGGCGTAGCTGGAGTAATCGCCAGCTATGGTTGGTGGGTGCACCAATCTTTAGCGGACAACCCCGGGGTACCTGGCGACCCCCCGGGCGTATTAGCCTTCCCCGGGTATGGCGGCTCTACCCGGGGTGACCTCCTTTCCGACCACACTCGTGGGATCAGATATGGATTCTTTTTCAAATACAACCGGGGAGGGGGGAAACGAGCGTGAGGTGGAGGTGCGCGGGCCTATCGTGCGCCTCAAAAGATGTACAGAGCCGGTGTCGCGGAGGCATTCTGCAACACGCGGCGCAAAGAGGCCTGCGGAGGGCCTTGGCGACTGCGACGGGGGGGAGGAGTCGGACTTCTCCGTCTCCTCCCACCACTCGTCGCAGAGCGTCCCGGGCACCTCCACGAGGAAACGGGGCCGGCCACCGACGACCGGGCAATACGTTGGCCTCCAAGAGGCCAAACGCAAACAGGCTGAGGCTGAAAGAAGCCTCATAGCGGGCATTTTCGACCCGGTTGCCCCGGGACCGAGGCCCGCGAGTTCGAGCGACCCGCTTCCGGACGAGGTCGAGGTCGCTGCGGATTTCCGGGGCCGCCCGACGCGGGACGTTGCGGCCGCGGTAATGGAGTGCCTGGGCGATGTGGCCAGGATATCCAGTGCCGCGACGGGGCTGAAGGCCAGTGCGGTGCGGTCCCTCCGGACGGCGGCCCTGAGCAGCCGGGTGGGCGTTGCGGAGCTGGCAGTTCGGTCGGCTCCCAGCGCCACCCGGCTGTTGGAGGCCGAGAACGCTCAATTGCGAGAGCAATTGGCGGAGTTGCGGGCGGAGGTCGCCCGACTCCGTCAAGCGGTGGAGGCGGGGCCGGCTGTTGCCGGGATGGCTCCGCCGCTGCCCCCTGATGGGGGCAAGGGGTTGCTGCCGGTTATCAGCGCTCGGGGGCCCCAGTCCCCTGGGCGAGGAGGGTCCTCGCCCCCACCCGCGGCTGTGCCAGCCGACTTGCTGGCACAGATCGGCTCCCTTATCGACGCCAAATTGGCATCGTTCAGAAGGGAGCTGGTCCCGCGGGTGCGAGGCCCGCGGTCGGCGGCACCCGTGCCGCCCGCCCCACCCCTGCCGATGGACAGGAGGGGGGGAAAGAAAAAGGGTGGCAGTGGGGGAGAGACTGTGGTCGCTAAGGCGACACAAATGCAGCCCGCCCCCACTGTTGCGCCGCCCTCCACCACACCTCCAACTGAGGTGTGGTCAAAGGTAGTTGGCCGGAAGGCCAAAAGGGCGGCTGCCGCAGATAAACCTGCGGCAGCTGCCAAGGCTGCTTTGACCGAGAGGGCGGCGAAGCGGGTGGCACCGGCTGCTCCCAAAAGGGCTCCCCTGCCGCCACGTCCGCCCCGCACGGCTGCCGTTACTCTAACGGTACCGGCCGGCGGGGCGATGAGTTACGCCGAGGCGATGGCCACTGCCAGGTCCAAAATAGACCTGGCAGAACTTGGCATCGCCTCGCTGAAGCCCAGGAGAGCGGTGACGGGGGCAATAATTTTAGAGGTCCCCGGAGCTGATGGAGCAGCCAAGGCCACTGCCCTGGCCTCTAAGATGGCTGACGCGCTGGCAGGGACCGGCGTGAAGGTCGCGCGCCCAATCAAAAAGGCCGACCTTAGGGTGCGCGGCCTGGTCGACTCGACCACGCCGGTGGAGGTCGCCGCAGCTGTCGCCCGTGTGGGAGGGTGCGACCGGGGGGATGTGAAGACCGGCGAAATCCGGTCTTCCCCCTCTGGTTTGGGCACCCTCTGGGTCCAGTGCCCTGCTGCGGCCGCGCGAAAAGTTGCGGTCGCTGGCAAATTGACAGTGGGCTGGACCCAGGCGACGGTGGAGGCCCTCAGCGCCCGCCCCTTGCAGTGCTACCGCTGCTTTGGCTTAGGCCACACGAGGCAGCGGTGCACTGCGGCCGAGGATCGGTCCGGCTGCTGTTTTGGGTGCGGCAGTCAGGACCACAGGGTGGCTGGCTGCACTGAACAGCCAAAGTGCCCGCTTTGCGCGGGTGCTGGCAAGCCGGCCGGCCACCGCCTCGGCAGCCGGGCGTGCCCTGCCAGCGCGAGACGCGGCAGAGGGAGCAGGGGGAGGAGAACCACGACGGCCAAGGCGGCAGCCGCCGTGACAGCTACTAATACAAAAGATCCGGCACCCAAGGATGCCACCGTCACGCCCGCGGGGGCGGTTGGGGCTGATAAAACCCCAGACGCCACCGCTCCCGCGGCGGCGATGGAGATTGAGGCGCCGGAGTAATGGGGCCTACTGGCCCTATTATTCAGGCCAACCTGAACCGCTCGGTCAGGGCACAAGACCTTTTTGTGCAATTCCTGGCCGAGCGGGGTGCCGGGTTGGCCGTAGCGGCGGAGCCGTACCGGGTCCCCGACCATCCACATTGGATGGGGGACTTGGACGGCTCCGTCGTTATAATATGGGCAGGCCGGCCGGGGTCCCCGGCGTGCTCCGTTATCGAGCGCGGCCGGGGATACCTGGCCGTTGACTGGGGCGGCACCGTGGTTGTGGCGATCTACGCACCTCCGAGGTGGTCCCTCGTGGAGTATGAACAGTATCTGGACGTGGTGGGGAGATGCGTCTCTCGCTGCCAGCCGCGTCCGGTGCTGGTCCTGGGGGACTTCAACGCCAAGTCTTCAGCTTGGGGTTCCCCCAGGACGGACCCGAGGGGCCGGGAGGTGCTTGATTGGGCGGCGGGACTCGGACTCTGTCTTCTAAACACGGGCTCGGTCCATACGTGCGTGCGGTATAACGGGGGGTCCATCGTTGACCTGTCATGGGCAACGCCCCCGGCCGTGCGCCGTATTACGGGGTGGAGGGTGGCGGAGGAGGTCGAGACGCTGTCCGACCACAGATACATTGTTCTCGGCCTTTCCGCCGCCCCATCGACGCCCCGACGTCGCCCCGCTGATGAGGGATCGCCTCAGCCACGGTGGGCGCTGAAGCGCCTCGACCAGGACGCTCTGATGGCGGCAGCCCACGTCGTGGCCTGGCCGGCAACACCGGCCGGGCCAGTCGACGGGACAAGGGAGGCCCATTGGTTCCGGGGCGCAATGACGTCGATTTGCGACGTCGCCATGCCCCGGGCCAGGGTCTTCCCGAGGAAGGCGGTGTACTGGTGGTCGCGCGCGATAGCGGATTTACGCACAGAGTGCGTCCGCGCGCGACGCCAGTGCGCCCGCGCCCGTCGACGACGACGTTCCGACGTGGAGCTGGCTATCCAGCTGTATGGGCGATACAGGGAGAAGGTGGTCGCCCTGCAGCTGGCCATCAGGCAGGCGAAGAGCCAGGCCTGGCGCGACTTTCTCGGGTCTCTGAACCGAGATCCGTGGGGGCGCCCATACAAAATGGCGATGGGACGTTTACGTCCCTGGGCGCCCCCTCTGACGGAAAGCCTGGATCCGGGGATGCTCGGACGGGTCGTGGACGCGCTATTCCCCGTCAGAGGGGAGGCGTCCCGGCCCGTCCCTCAGCTAGAGGGACATGAGTGGTCCCCGGATCTGGAGGTCGCGCCGGAGGAAATGGCCGGGGTAGTCAAATGGCTTCGGGGCAAGAATACTGCCCCGGGGCCGGACGGTATCCCCGGCCGGGTCTGGTTGCTTGCCATGAGCGTCCTGGGCGGGAGGCTCAGAAGCCTCTTCTCCGGGCTCCTGAGGTCCGGGGTGTTCCCGGACCTCTGGAGAAGAAGTCGGATGGTCCTCTTAAAGAAGGATGGGAGGCCTGCGGATTCTCCCTCCGCGTACCGGCCCATTTGCCTCCTGGACGAGGTGGGCAAGATCTTTGAAAGGATCATTGCTGCCCGCCTCGCCAGGCACCTGTCCCGCGTTGGCCCCGATCTGGCGGACTGCCAGTTCGGCTTTCGGGAGGGGCGATCGACGGTCGACGCAATCGACCGTCTAAAGTCCCTCTCGGACAATGCCGTGGCACGGGGCGGGGTGTGTTTGGCGGTGTCGATCGACATCGTCAATGCATTTAACACCCTGCCCTGGTCCGCCATTAGGGAGGCCCTGGTTGAACACCAGGTGCCTCCCTATCTGAGGCGGGTGATCGGGGCCTACCTGCGGGACAGGTGGGTGGAATACCCGGGCCGGTACGGGACGATACGGAGGGAAGTGGACTGCGGGGTCCCACAGGGGTCCGTGTTAGGACCACTCCTGTGGGACCTGGGATATAACGCAGTCCTGAGGGCCTCCCTGCCCGACGGTGCCACTGTCGTCTGCTATGCGGACGACACGTTAGTGGTCACCGTCGGGGACACCTTCGAGAGGACCATCCGACGAGCGGAGGTTGCGGTGGCAGCCGTCGTCGCGAAGATCCACGATCTGGGGCTGAAGATGGCCCCGGAGAAGGCCGAGGCCGTCTGGTTTGGACGGCCTCGGTCGCGGCCACCGGCCGGATCGTGGATCTGGGTTGGAGGAGCCTGCGTCGAGGTGAAGTCCGAGATCAAGTATCTCGGACTGATCCTCGACAGCCACTGGAGATTCGGGGCGCATTTCGGCCGCCTCGTCCCCCGAGTTGAGAGGGCGGCGGCCTCGCTCGGCCGCCTGTTGCCCAATCTCGGGGGACCGGATAACATGGTGCGTCGCCTGTACCTGGGCGTGGTGCGGTCCATGGCCTTGTACGGCGCCCCGATCTGGGGGCCGTCCGCGAGGGCAAGCCGGCGCATCACTTTGTTGTTGCGCCGGCTTCAGAGGCAAATGGCCCTTCGCCTCATACGGGGTTACCGCACCGCGTCTACCGTGGCGGCGCTTGCTCTGGCGGGAGAAATTCCCTTCGAGCTGCAGGCGGCGATGCGCGCCTATGTCTATAGGCGCATATGCATCGCTGGCCGGGCTCGGGGGGACCCGCCGGAGCGGGAGGCGGTCGACGGCTTCGAACTCCAGGCCCGGGGACTAGCGCTCGCCAGATGGCATGCGGAGCTTTGTTCCCATGCCGGCGAGCGCGTCCCTGGGGCTCTCCTGCCACACTTCATCTCGTGGCGGGAGAGGCGGTTTGGCAGGCTCACCTACCGTGCGACGCAGGTGTTCACCGGGCATGGCTGCTTCGGTGTGTACCTGTGTCGCATCGGTCGGGAAGCGACGACGGTGTGCCACCACTGTGGCGCGGAGGAGGACTCGGCGCAGCATACACTGGAGGTATGCCCCGCCTTTTCAGTGCTGCGCCGAGTCCTAAGACGGGAAGTTGGTCGCGACCTCGCTCTCTCCAGCTTAGTTGGGGCCATGCTGGAGAGCCCAAGAAAATGGGCGGCAGCCATCGCCTTCTGCGAAGAGGTGATGCTGCAGAAGGAGGCTGCCGAGCGGGGTCGCCGTGAGCGGGGGGTGCGGCGTGTGCGCCCACGCCTAGAGCCCCCCTCCCCGAGCAGATGAGAATAGGCGGGCGGCGGGTGTACCAGATTACTGGTTTAATTGCCCGCCGCCCGCCAACCCCCCCCCCCCCAACTGAAGTTGTCCTCCCCATAGTGGGAGTGACGAGGCGGTGTTGGGTGCGGTCCCCCGCACCGCCGAAGCAAGATGATTCATGGGGGGAGTATAAATCTCCCCCCCGGGACGCGGCCGGCCACCGCCATTCCATCCTGGTGGCCGGCCAGGCGAGGGGGAGCCGCGGTTGTGTTCTGTAAGAGTTCCCGTGGCTCCCCCGCTACTCGCCAGCGTCCTAGGCCGCCGTGGGGGTTTTAGCGGGTCAAAACCCGCACTACCCCCGCCCCGCCCCTCGGGCGGGACGGGGGTGTCTGACCAGCAGATTTCCCCCACGTTAAACAAAAAAAAAAAAAAAAAAAAGACGCGCCGCGTACGGCCGAATATTTTCTAAGTCCCAACGTACCGATCAAGAGTAAAGTACCATTTTCCTACATTAGATTTCGTTCTAAATGCTTAATCCCTATGTAAAAACGTTAGTTAAGCAAGAATATCGTATTTTTAAAAAAATCTAATTATAGGATTTTCCAGAAAATTGAAAAAACCGAAAAATGTCAAGAGTAAAGTGCCATTTTCTGACATTAGATTTCGTTCTAAATGCTTAATCCCTATGTAGAAACGTTAGTTAAGCAAGAATATCGTATTTTTAAAAAAATCTAATGATAGGATTTTTCAGAAAATTGAAAAAACCGTAAAATGTCAAGAGTAAAGTGCCATTATTTTAAACAATGTATCGTTCTAAATGCTTAATCCCTATGTAAAAAAGTTATTTAAGCAAGAATATGTTATTGAAAAAAATTAGAAAAATTTATTTTAGCCGTAAATCGAAAATAATGGGGACACCGGAGCTGTTCGAAGCGCCGAGACGCGCCGCGTACGGCCGAATATTTTCTAAGTCCCAACGTACCGATCAAGAGTAAAGTACCATTTTCCTACATTAGATTTCGTTCTAAATGCTTAATCCCTATGTAAAAACGTTAGTTAAGCAAGAATATCGTATTTTTAAAAAAATCTAATGATAGGATTTTCCAGAAAATTGAAAAAACCGAAAAATGTCAAGAGTAAAGTGCCATTTTCTGACATTAGATTTCGTTCTAAATGCTTAATCCCTATGTAGAAACGTTAGTTAAGCAAGAATATCGTATTTTTAAAAAAATCTAATGGTAGGATTTTTCAGAAAATTGAAAAAACCGTAAAATGTCAAGAGTAAAGTGCCCTTATTTTAAACATTATATCGTTCTAAATGCTTAATCCCTATGTAAAAAAGTTATTTAAGCAAGAATATGTTATTGAAAAAAATTAGAAAAATTTATTTTAGCCGTAAATCGAAAATAATGGGGACACCGGAGCTGTTCGAAGCGCCGAGACGCGCCGCGTACGGCCGAATATTTTCTAAGTCCCAACGTACCGATCAAGAGTAAAGTACCATTTTCCTACATTAGATTTCGTTCTAAATGCTTAATCCCTATGTAAAAACGTTAGTTAAGCAAGAATATCGTATTTTTAAAAAAATCTAATGATAGGATTTTCCAGAAAATTGAAAAAACCGAAAAATGTCAAGAGTAAAGTGCCATTTTCTGACATTAGATTTCGTTCTAAATGCTTAATCCCTATGTAGAAACGTTAGTTAAGCAAGAATATCGTATTTTTAAAAAAATCTAATGGTAGGATTTTTCAGAAAATTGAAAAAACCGTAAAATGTCAAGAGTAAAGTGCCCTTATTTTAAACATTATATCGTTCTAAATGCTTAATCCCTATGTAAAAAAGTTATCTAAGCAAGAATATGTTATTGAATAAAATGAGAAAAATTTATTTTAGCCGTAAATCGAAAATAATGGGTCGAGCGAATCGGTCGATTGCGCCGAGACGCGCTATGATGCAACAGACGAGCGATTGGAACGCCCGAATATTTTCAAAGTCCCAACGTACCGGTCAAGAGTAAAGTACCATTTTCCTACATTAGATTTCGTTCTAAATGCTTAATCCCTATGTAAAAACGTTAGTTAAGCAAGAATATCGTATTTTAAAAAAAATCTAATGATAGGATTTTCCAGAAAATTGAAAAAACCGAAAAATGTCAAGAGTAAAGTGCCATTTTCTGACATTAGATTTCGTTCTAAATGCTTAATCCCTATGTAGAAACGTTAGTTAAGCAAGATTATCGTATTTTTAAAAAAATCTAATGATAGGATTTTTCAGAAAATTGAAAAAACCGTAAAATGTCAAGAGTAAAGTGCCCTTATTTTAAACATTATATCGTTCTAAATGCTTAATCCCTATGTAAAAAAGTTATCTAAGCAAGAATATGTTATTGAATAAAATGAGAAAAATTTATTTTAGCCGTAAATCGAAAATAATGGGTCGAGCGAATCGGTCGATTGCGCCGAGACGCGCTATGATGCAACAGACGAGCGATTGGAACGCCCGAATATTTTCAAAGTCCCAACGTACCGGTCAAGAGTAAAGTACCATTTTCCTACATTAGATTTCGTTCTAAATGCTTAATCCCTATGTAAAAACGTTAGTTAAGCAAGAATATCGTATTTTAAAAAAAATCTAATGATAGGATTTTCCAGAAAATTGAAAAAACCGAAAAATGTCAAGAGTAAAGTGCCATTTTCTGACATTAGATTTCGTTCTAAATGCTTAATCCCTATGTAGAAACGTTAGTTAAGCAAGAATATCGTATTTTTAAAAAAATCTAATGGTAGGATTTTTCAGAAAATTGAAAAAACCGTAAAATGTCAAGAGTAAAGTGCCCTTATTTTAAACATTATATCGTTCTAAATGCTTAATCCCTATGTAAAAAAGTTATCTAAGCAAGAATATGTTATTGAATAAAATGAGAAAAATTTATTTTAGCCGTAAATCGAAAATAATGGGTCGAGCGAATCGGTCGATTGCGCCGAGACGCGCTATGATGCAACAGACGAGCGATTGGAACGCCCGAATATTTTCAAAGTCCCAACGTACCGATCAAGAGTAAAGTACCATTTTCCTACATTAGATTTCGTTCTAAATGCTTAATCCCTTTGTAAAAACGTTAGTTAAGCAAGAATATCGTATTTTTAAAAAAATCTAATGATAGGATTTTCCAGAAAATTGAAAAAACCGAAAAATGTCAAGAGTAAAGTGCCATTTTCTGACATTAGATTTCGTTCTAAATGCTTAATCCCTATGTAGAAACGTTAGTTAAGCAAGAATATCGTATTTTTAAAAAAATCTAATGGTAGGATTTTTCAGAAAATTGAAAAAACCGTAAAATGTCAAGAGTAAAGTGCCCTTATTTTAAACATTATATCGTTCTAAATGCTTAATCCCTATGTAAAAAAGTTATCTAAGCAAGAATATGTTATTGAATAAAATGAGAAAAATTTATTTTAGCCGTAAATCGAAAATAATGGGTCGAGCGAATCGGTCGATTGCGCCGAGACGCGCTATGATGCAACAGACGAGCGATTGGAACGCCCGAATATTTTCAAAGTCCCAACGTACCGGTCAAGAGTAAAGTACCATTTTCCTACATTAGATTTCGTTCTAAATGCTTAATCCCTATGTAAAAACGTTAGTTAAGCAAGAATATCGTATTTTTAAAAAAATCTAATGATAGGATTTTCCAGAAAATTGAAAAAACCGAAAAATGTCAAGAGTAAAGTGCCATTTTCTGACATTAGATTTCGTTCTAAATCCTTAATCCCTATGTAGAAACGTTAGTTAAGCAAGAATATCGTATTTTTAAAAAAATCTAATGGTAGGATTTTTCAGAAAATTGAAAAAACCGTAAAATGTCAAGAGTAAAGTGCCCTTATTTTAAACATTATATCGTTCTAAATGCTTAATCCCTATGTAAAAAAGTTATCTAAGCAAGAATATGTTATTGAATAAAATGAGAAAAATTTATTTTAGCCGTAAATCGAAAATAATGGGTCGAGCGAATCGGTCGATTGCGCCGAGACGCGCTATGATGCAACAGACGAGCGATTGGAACGCCCGAATATTTTCAAAGTCCCAACGTACCGGTCAAGAGTAAAGTACCATTTTCCTACATTAGATTTCGTTCTAAATGCTTAATCCCTATGTAAAAACGTTAGTTAAGCAAGAATATCGTATTTTTAAAAAAATCTAATGATAGGATTTTCCAGAAAATTGAAAAAACCGAAAAATGTCAAGAGTAAAGTGCCATTTTCTGACATTAGATGTCGTTCTAAATCCTTAATCCCTATGTAGAAACGTTAGTTAAGCAAGAATATCGTATTTTTAAAAAAATCTAATGGTAGGATTTTTCAGAAAATTGAAAAAACCGTAAAATGTCAAGAGTAAAGTGCCCTTATTTTAAACATTATATCGTTCTAAATGCTTAATCCCTATGTAAAAAAGTTATCTAAGCAAGAATATGTTATTGAATAAAATGAGAAAAATTTATTTTAGCCGTAAATCGAAAATAATGGGTCGAGCGAATCGGTCGATTGCGCCGAGACGCGCTATGATGCAACAGACGAGCGATTGGAACGCCCGAATATTTTCAAAGTCCCAACGTACCGATCAAGAGTAAAGTACCATTTTCCTACATTAGATTTCGTTCTAAATGCTTAATCCCTATGTAAAAACGTTAGTTAAGCAAGAATATCGTATTTTAAAAAAAATCTAATGATAGGATTTTCCAGAAAATTGAAAAAACCGAAAAATGTCAAGAGTAAAGTGCCATTTTCTGACATTAGATTTCGTTCTAAATGCTTAATCCCTATGTAGAAACGTTAGTTAAGCAAGAATATCGTATTTTTAAAAAAATCTAATGGTAGGATTTTTCAGAAAATTGAAAAAACCGTAAAATGTCAAGAGTAAAGTGCCCTTATTTTAAACATTATATCGTTCTAAATGCTTAATCCCTATGTAAAAAAGTTATCTAAGCAAGAATATGTTATTGAATAAAATGAGAAAAATTTATTTTAGCCGTAAATCGAAAATAATGGGTCGAGCGAATCGGTCGATTGCGCCGAGACGCGCTATGATGCAACAGACGAGCGATTGGAACGCCCGAATATTTTCAAAGTCCCAACGTACCGGTCAAGAGTAAAGTACCATTTTCCTACATTAGATTTCGTTCTAAATGCTTAATCCCTATGTAAAAACGTTAGTTAAGCAAGAATATCGTATTTTTAAAAAAATCTAATGATAGGATTTTCCAGAAAATTGAAAAAACCGAAAAATGTCAAGAGTAAAGTGCCATTTTCTGACATTAGATGTCGTTCTAAATCCTTAATCCCTATGTAGAAACGTTAGTTAAGCAAGAATATCGTATTTTTAAAAAAATCTAATGGTAGGATTTTTCAGAAAATTGAAAAAACCGTAAAATGTCAAGAGTAAAGTGCCCTTATTTTAAACATTATATCGTTCTAAATGCTTAATCCCTATGTAAAAAAGTTATCTAAGCAAGAATATGTTATTGAATAAAATGAGAAAAATTTATTTTAGCCGTAAATCGAAAATAATGGGTCGAGCGAATCGGTCGATTGCGCCGAGACGCGCTATGATGCAACAGACGAGCGATTGGAACGCCCGAATATTTTCAAAGTCCCAACGTACCGATCAAGAGTAAAGTACCATTTTCCTACATTAGATTTCGTTCTAAATGCTTAATCCCTATGTAAAAACGTTAGTTAAGCAAGAATATCGTATTTTAAAAAAAATCTAATGATAGGATTTTCCAGAAAATTGAAAAAACCGAAAAATGTCAAGAGTAAAGTGCCATTTTCTGACATTAGATTTCGTTCTAAATGCTTAATCCCTATGTAGAAACGTTAGTTAAGCAAGAATATCGTATTTTTAAAAAAATCTAATGGTAGGATTTTTCAGAAAATTGAAAAAACCGTAAAATGTCAAGAGTAAAGTGCCCTTATTTTAAACATTATATCGTTCTAAATGCTTAATCCCTATGTAAAAAAGTTATCTAAGCAAGAATATGTTATTGAATAAAATGAGAAAAATTTATTTTAGCCGTAAATCGAAAATAATGGGTCGAGCGAATCGGTCGATTGCGCCGAGACGCGCTATGATGCAACAGACGAGCGATTGGAACGCCCGAATATTTTCAAAGTCCCAACGTACCGATCAAGAGTAAAGTACCATTTTCCTACATTAGATTTCGTTCTAAATGCTTAATCCCTTTGTAAAAACGTTAGTTAAGCAAGAATATCGTATTTTTAAAAAAATCTAATGATAGGATTTTCCAGAAAATTGAAAAAACCGAAAAATGTCAAGAGTAAAGTGCCATTTTCTGACATTAGATTTCGTTCTAAATGCTTAATCCCTATGTAGAAACGTTAGTTAAGCAAGAATATCGTATTTTTAAAAAAATCTAATGGTAGGATTTTTCAGAAAATTGAAAAAACCGTAAAATGTCAAGAGTAAAGTGCCCTTATTTTAAACATTATATCGTTCTAAATGCTTAATCCCTATGTAAAAAAGTTATCTAAGCAAGAATATGTTATTGAATAAAATGAGAAAAATTTATTTTAGCCGTAAATCGAAAATAATGGGTCGAGCGAATCGGTCGATTGCGCCGAGACGCGCTATGATGCAACAGACGAGCGATTGGAACGCCCGAATATTTTCAAAGTCCCAACGTACCGGTCAAGAGTAAAGTACCATTTTCCTACATTAGATTTCGTTCTAAATGCTTAATCCCTATGTAAAAACGTTAGTTAAGCAAGAATATCGTATTTTAAAAAAAATCTAATGATAGGATTTTCCAGAAAATTGAAAAAACCGAAAAATGTCAAGAGTAAAGTGCCATTTTCTGACATTAGATTTCGTTCTAAATGCTTAATCCCTATGTAGAAACGTTAGTTATGCAAGATTATCGTATTTTTAAAAAAATCTAATGATAGGATTTTTCAGAAAATTGAAAAAACCGTAAAATGTCAAGAGTAAAGTGCCCTTATTTTAAACATTATATCGTTCTAAATGCTTAATCCCTATGTAAAAAAGTTATCTAAGCAAGAATATGTTATTGAATAAAATGAGAAAAATTTATTTTAGCCGTAAATCGAAAATAATGGGTCGAGCGAATCGGTCGATTGCGCCGAGACGCGCTATGATGCAACAGACGAGCGATTGGAACGCCCGAATATTTTCAAAGTCCCAACGTACCGATCAAGAGTAAAGTACCATTTTCCTACATTAGATTTCGTTCTAAATGCTTAATCCCTTTGTAAAAACGTTAGTTAAGCAAGAATATCGTATTTTTAAAAAAATCTAATTCTAGGATTTTCCAGAAAATTGAAAAAACCGAAAAATGTCAAGAGTAAAGTGCCATTTTCTGACATTAGATTTCGTTCTAAATGCTTAATCCCTATGTAGAAACGTTAGTTAAGCAAGAATATCGTATTTTTAAAAAAATCTAATGGTAGGATTTTTCAGAAAATTGAAAAAACCGTAAAATGTCAAGAGTAAAGTGCCCTTATTTTAAACATTATATCGTTCTAAATGCTTAATCCCTATGTAAAAAAGTTATCTAAGCAAGAATATGTTATTGAATAAAATGAGAAAAATTTATTTTAGCCGTAAATCGAAAATAATGGGTCGAGCGAATCGGTCGATTGCGCCGAGACGCGCTATGATGCAACAGACGAGCGATTGGAACGCCCGAATATTTTCAAAGTCCCAACGTACCGGTCAAGAGTAAAGTACCATTTTCCTACATTAGATTTCGTTCTAAATGCTTAATCCCTATGTAAAAACGTTAGTTAAGCAAGAATATCGTATTTTAAAAAAAATCTAATGATAGGATTTTCCAGAAAATTGAAAAAACCGAAAAATGTCAAGAGTAAAGTGCCATTTTCTGACATTAGATTTCGTTCTAAATGCTTAATCCCTATGTAGAAACGTTAGTTATGCAAGATTATCGTATTTTTAAAAAAATCTAATGATAGGATTTTTCAGAAAATTGAAAAAACCGTAAAATGTCAAGAGTAAAGTGCCCTTATTTTAAACATTATATCGTTCTAAATGCTTAATCCCTATGTAAAAAAGTTATCTAAGCAAGAATATGTTATTGAATAAAATGAGAAAAATTTATTTTAGCCGTAAATCGAAAATAATGGGTCGAGCGAATCGGTCGATTGCGCCGAGACGCGCTATGATGCAACAGACGAGCGATTGGAACGCCCGAATATTTTCAAAGTCCCAACGTACCGGTCAAGAGTAAAGTACCATTTTCCTACATTAGATTTCGTTCTAAATGCTTAATCCCTATGTAAAAACGTTAGTTAAGCAAGAATATCGTATTTTTAAAAAAATCTAATGATAGGATTTTCCAGAAAATTGAAAAAACCGAAAAATGTCAAGAGTAAAGTGCCATTTTCTGACATTAGATTTCGTTCTAAATGCTTAATCCCTATGTAGAAACGTTAGTTAAGCAAGAATATCGTATTTTTAAAAAAATCTAATGGTAGGATTTTTCAGAAAATTGAAAAAACCGTAAAATGTCAAGAGTAAAGTGCCCTTATTTTAAACATTATATCGTTCTAAATGCTTAATCCCTATGTAAAAAAGTTATCTAAGCAAGAATATGTTATTGAATAAAATGAGAAAAATTTATTTTAGCCGTAAATCGAAAAAAAGACTGTTCGTTTCTCTGTCTCTCTCGCGCGATCGAAGTATTGATGTTTCCCGGCAAAGTAATGGGATATTAATTAAACTTTATACACGAAATTACTCGTTTTGATCCCCGCTACACAGCCGTATACTTTTTATAATTTTGTGGAATCGGGAACCTTGAAATATTTAACATAACGCGGATCGACTGTCTCTGTCTCTTTCTAGATCGGAATAATCGATGTTTCCCGGAAAACTATTCGGAGATTAATTAAACTTTATACACGAAATTACTCGTTTTGATCCCCGCTACACAGCCGTATACTTTTTATAATTTTGTGGAATCGGTAACCTTGAGATATTTAACATAACGCGGATCGACTGTCTCTGTCTCTTTCTAGATCGGAATTATCGATGTTTCCCGGCAAACTATTGGGAGATTATTTAAACTTTATACATGAAATTACTCGTTTTGATCCCCGCTACACAGCCGTATACTTTTTATAATTTTGTGGAATCGGTAACCTTGAGATATTTAACATAACGCGGATCGACTGTCTCTGTCTCTTTCTAGATCGGAATTATCGATGTTTCCCGGCAAACTATTGGGAGATTATTTAAACTTTATACATGAAATTACTCGTTTTGATCCCCGCTACACAGCC
>NW_027476121.1:95000-97500 GCF_051020955.1 Megalopta genalis
CAGTAGGGTCCTCGACACGCTCGGGTGCCGACTGCACCTTCACGAGTGACGTGTCTCCGACTCGTTCGATTACTTCCACGTTACCGGTGTCCGGCGTACCTTCTACCGTGGGCTCGGTTTTCACCGAGACCGCTCGCGTGGGAGTCACACATCTTTGCAAGATCACACGAGGATTGGCGATATTAATCACCTTCCCGGATCTTGTCTTTCTCACAGACGCGGGGGGACTGACAGCTGCATTTGCAGTTCCCGCGTCTGCGGCGACGGCTTCACTCCGAGTAGGAGCTGGACCCGTCGTCTTTGGACGCTTAGTTTTTTGTTCATTATTTGTATTCAGACCCATAATGTGTCTTGGTCTTTCATCCAGTGCGCTCCCCGGCCACCACCGACCCACACAATTTGGAACCCGCCAAAGGCTGGGTTAGGGCTACGCACCGAATATAGTCTGCTGGCTGGGTCGGTTTCCTTACCCAGCCCGCGTCCTCGCCCAGCAGAACCCACTTGCCCGAAGCGTGTGGTCGTTCCAAGCCGATTGACTGGACCAGGGCTGCTTTTCTCGTCCAGCCGCCCATCTAGCCGAAGCAGAGGCCAAAGGTACGTGTTGGGGACGTCTCACCCGCAGGAGAGGGCCCCCTCAGATCCCAGGATCCTCTTTTCCGACGACAAGGGTCGCCACGCACGGCAAACACGTGGGAGACAGCAGTCGGAGAGGCTGCCTCTTCCTCTCCACCACACTTCGTTCAGTTCGCTGCGTATTTAAGAACACGAGCTATCCAGCGGTACCTTTTTCGTGGAGGCTCAAGTGTGGCTAGGGCACGTTTGCCCCTTGCGGCCTGGGTTGCCCAGGGGATTGATTGCATCCCATGTATTCCTGAGCCCAGCGGAGTGTTGTCTAGTGGCGTGTTCCGCCCACGAAAAACGGTCTGAAAAACCGTTTAACGTAAACTGGGGAACTGATGCCACGAGTGACAACAGTTCCCCAGTCGGAAGTCATACAGCACATACAGTGCTGTACAAAGAACACGCCACAGCCCGTATGCTAAATCAGGGCCTCGCCATTATGCGAAGTACTACATGTACGACGCACTGACGGTCTCTAATGCCTTCATCGCCGATACACCCATCGACTCGGCCGATCAACCCTCCTACGCGAGGGCTAGTTCGGGGGTTATCTCCCGCCCTGGGTGGCCACAGACCGCCACCGCCAGTAGATAGGGACAGATGGGAATCTCGTTAATCCATTCATGCGCGTCACTAATTAGATGACGAGGCATTTGGCTACCTTAAGAGAGTCATAGTTACTCCCGCCGTTTACCCGCGCTTTTTTGAATTTCTTCACGTTGACATTCAGAGCACTGGGCAGAAATCACATTGCGTCAACACCCGTGGGGGCCATCGCAATGCTTTGTTTTAATTAGACAGTCGGATTCCCCTAGTCCGTGCCAGTTCTGAGCTGAGCGTTGAATGGCGGCCGAAGAGGACGACCGCACCGATGGGAAACGCCACGGAAGCCTCGCAGCAAGGAAGATCCGCGGGAGGCCAAGGCACGGGACCGAGCTCGGATCCCAGCCACGAGAGCCGTTCACCTCGCCCAGGCCCGGCACGTCAGCCAGACCCGCTTCCCGACCAAGCCCGACACGCCCCGCTCCTCAGAGCCAATCCTTATCCCGAAGTTACGGATCCAATTTGCCGACTTCCCTTACCTACATTAATCTATCGACTAGAGGCTCTTTACCTTGGAGACCTGCTGCGGATATGGGTACGAACCGGCGCGACACCTCCACGTGGCCCTCTCCTGGATTTTCAAGGTCCGAGGGGATGATCCGGACACCGCCGCAACTGCGGTGCTCTTCGCGTTCCAAACCCTATCTCCCTGCTAGAGGTTTCCAGGGAACTCGAACGCTTATACAGAAAAGAAAACTCTCCCCGGATCTCCCGACGGCGTCTCCAGGTCATTTTGGGTTACCCCGACGAACACTCTTACGAGGGCCCGAATGGTATGCGGTTCCGCTGCCGGGTTCCGGAATAGAAACCGGATTCCCTTTCGCCCAATGGGTGTTTTTTGTGCATGTATATAATAACAAAATATGCTGCGATTTATATAATAATAAAAAAAATAATAAAATAGCTGCGTTTTTTTTACAAGTGTTTAACGTCTTAGGACACCTCATCTACATAGGATTTCTCTTAGGGCTTAGGATCGACTGACTCGTGTGCAACGGCTGTTCACACGAAACCCTTCTCCACGTCAGTCCTCCAGGGCCTCGCTGGAGTATTTGCTACTACCACCAAGATCTGCGCCGACGGCGGCTCCAGGCAGGCTCACGCCCAGACCCTTCTGCGCACACCGTCGCGACCCTCCTACTCGTCAGAGCTTCATAGAGGACAATAAATTGCCCCGCTTCACACATACCACTGACGGTGGAGTATAGGCGCGACGCTTCAGCGCCATCCATTTTCAGGGCTAGTTGCTTCGGCAGGTGAGTTGTTACACACTCCT
>NW_027476121.1:105000-112500 GCF_051020955.1 Megalopta genalis
CGCATCGAGTAAACTTTTTTAATAACGCGTCCGCACGATTCTAAATGCTTAATCCATATGTGAAATCGTTCACTGATCACGAATATCGCATTTAAAAAAATTACAAAAATTTATTTTTCAAAATAATCAAAAAAAACCGAAAAATCACAAGAGTAAAGTACCATTATTTTAAACAACATGTCGTTCTAAATGCTTAATCCCTATGTAAAAAAGTTATTTAAGCAAGAATATGTAATCGAAAAAAATTAGAAAAATTTATTTTAGCCGTAAATCGAAAATAATGGGGACACCGGAGCTGTTCGAAGCGCCGAGACGCGCCGCGTACGGCCGAATATTTTCTAAGTCCCAACGTACCGATCAAGAGTAAAGTACCATTTTCCTACATTAGATTTCGTTCTAAATGCTTAATCCCTATGTAAAAACGTTAGTTAAGCAAGAATATCGTATTTTTAAAAAAATCTAATGATAGGATTTTCCAGAAAATTGAAAAAACCGAAAAATGTCAAGAGTAAAGTGCCATTTTCTGACATTAGATTTCGTTCTAAATGCTTAATCCCTATGTAGAAACGTTAGTTAAGCAAGAATATCGTATTTTTAAAAAAATCTAATGATAGGATTTTTCAGAAAATTGAAAAAACCGTAAAATGTCAAGAGTAAAGTGCCATTATTTTAAACAATGTATCGTTCTAAATGCTTAATCCCTATGTAAAAAAGTTATTTAAGCAAGAATATGTTATTGAAAAAAATTAGAAAAATTTATTTTAGCCGTAAATCGAAAATAATGGGGACACCGGAGCTGTTCGAAGCGCCGAGACGCGCCGCGTACGGCCGAATATTTTCAAAGTCCCAACGTACCGGTCAAGAGTAAAGTACCATTTTCCTACATTAGATTTCGTTCTAAATGCTTAATCCCTATGTAAAAACGTTAGTTAAGCAAGAACATCGTATTTTTAAAAAAATCTAATGATAGGATTTTCCAGAAAATTGAAAAAACCGAAAAATGTCAAGAGTAAAGTGCCATTTTCTGACATTAGATTTCGTTCTAAATGCTTAATCCCTATGTAGAAACGTTAGTTAAGCAAGAATATCGTATTTTTAAACAAATCTAATGGTAGGATTTTTCAGAAAATTGAAAAAACCGTAAAATGTCAAGAGTAAAGTGCCCTTATTTTAAACATTATATCGTTCTAAATGCTTAATCCCTATGTAAAAAAGTTATCTAAGCAAGAATATGTTATTGAATAAAATGAGAAAAATTTATTTTAGCCGTAAATCGAAAATAATGGGTCGAGCGAATCGGTCGATTGCGCCGAGACGCGCTATGATGCAACAGACGAGCGATTGGAACGCCCGAATATTTTCAAAGTCCCAACGTACCGGTCAAGAGTAAAGTACCATTTTCCTACATTAGATTTCGTTCTAAATGCTTAATCCCTATGTAAAAACGTTAGTTAAGCAAGAATATCGTATTTTAAAAAAAATCTAATGATAGGATTTTCCAGAAAATTGAAAAAACCGAAAAATGTCAAGAGTAAAGTGCCATTTTCTGACATTAGATTTCGTTCTAAATGCTTAATCCCTATGTAGAAACGTTAGTTAAGCAAGAATATCGTATTTTTAAAAAAATCTAATGGTAGGATTTTTCAGAAAATTGAAAAAACCGTAAAATGTCAAGAGTAAAGTGCCCTTATTTTAAACATTATATCGTTCTAAATGCTTAATCCCTATGTAAAAAAGTTATCTAAGCAAGAATATGTTATTGAATAAAATGAGAAAAATTTATTTTAGCCGTAAATCGAAAATAATTGGTCGAGCGAATCGGTCGATTGCGCCGAGACGCGCTATGATGCAACAGACGAGCGATTGGAACGCCCGAATATTTTCAAAGTCCCAACGTACCGGTCAAGAGTAAAGTACCATTTTCCTACATTAGATTTCGTTCTAAATGCTTAATCCCTATGTAAAAACGTTAGTTAAGCAAGAACATCGTATTTTTAAAAAAATCTAATGATAGGATTTTCCAGAAAATTGAAAAAACCGAAAAATGTCAAGAGTAAAGTGCCATTTTCTGACATTAGATTTCGTTCTAAATGCTTAATCCCTATGTAGAAACGTTAGTTAAGCAAGAATATCGTATTTTTAAACAAATCTAATGGTAGGATTTTTCAGAAAATTGAAAAAACCGTAAAATGTCAAGAGTAAAGTGCCCTTATTTTAAACATTATATCGTTCTAAATGCTTAATCCCTATGTAAAAAAGTTATCTAAGCAAGAATATGTTATTGAATAAAATGAGAAAAATTTATTTTAGCCGTAAATCGAAAATAATGGGTCGAGCGAATCGGTCGATTGCGCCGAGACGCGCTATGATGCAACAGACGAGCGATTGGAACGCCCGAATATTTTCAAAGTCCCAACGTACCGGTCAAGAGTAAAGTACCATTTTCCTACATTAGATTTCGTTCTAAATGCTTAATCCCTATGTAAAAACGTTAGTTAAGCAAGAATATCGTATTTTAAAAAAAATCTAATGATAGGATTTTCCAGAAAATTGAAAAAACCGAAAAATGTCAAGAGTAAAGTGCCATTTTCTGACATTAGATTTCGTTCTAAATGCTTAATCCCTATGTAGAAACGTTAGTTAAGCAAGATTATCGTATTTTTAAAAAAATCTAATGATAGGATTTTTCAGAAAATTGAAAAAACCGTAAAATGTCAAGAGTAAAGTGCCCTTATTTTAAACATTATATCGTTCTAAATGCTTAATCCCTATGTAAAAAAGTTATCTAAGCAAGAATATGTTATTGAATAAAATGAGAAAAATTTATTTTAGCCGTAAATCGAAAATAATGGGTCGAGCGAATCGGTCGATTGCGCCGAGACGCGCTATGATGCAACAGACGAGCGATTGGAACGCCCGAATATTTTCAAAGTCCCAACGTACCGGTCAAGAGTAAAGTACCATTTTCCTACATTAGATTTCGTTCTAAATGCTTAATCCCTATGTAAAAACGTTAGTTAAGCAAGAATATCGTATTTTAAAAAAAATCTAATGATAGGATTTTCCAGAAAATTGAAAAAACCGAAAAATGTCAAGAGTAAAGTGCCATTTTCTGACATTAGATTTCGTTCTAAATGCTTAATCCCTATGTAGAAACGTTAGTTAAGCAAGATTATCGTATTTTTAAAAAAATCTAATGATAGGATTTTTCAGAAAATTGAAAAAACCGTAAAATGTCAAGAGTAAAGTGCCCTTATTTTAAACATTATATCGTTCTAAATGCTTAATCCCTATGTAAAAAAGTTATCTAAGCAAGAATATGTTATTGAATAAAATGAGAAAAATTTATTTTAGCCGTAAATCGAAAATAATGGGTCGAGCGAATCGGTCGATTGCGCCGAGACGCGCTATGATGCAACAGACGAGCGATTGGAACGCCCGAATATTTTCAAAGTCCCAACGTACCGGTCAAGAGTAAAGTACCATTTTCCTACATTAGATTTCGTTCTAAATGCTTAATCCCTATGTAAAAACGTTAGTTAAGCAAGAATATCGTATTTTAAAAAAAATCTAATGATAGGATTTTCCAGAAAATTGAAAAAACCGAAAAATGTCAAGAGTAAAGTGCCATTTTCTGACATTAGATTTCGTTCTAAATGCTTAATCCCTATGTAGAAACGTTAGTTATGCAAGATTATCGTATTTTTAAACAAATCTAATGGTAGGATTTTTCAGAAAATTGAAAAAACCGTAAAATGTCAAGAGTAAAGTGCCCTTATTTTAAACATTATATCGTTCTAAATGCTTAATCCCTATGTAAAAAAGTTATCTAAGCAAGAATATGTTATTGAATAAAATGAGAAAAATTTATTTTAGCCGTAAATCGAAAATAATGGGTCGAGCGAATCGGTCGATTGCGCCGAGACGCGCTATGATGCAACAGACGAGCGATTGGAACGCCCGAATATTTTCAAAGTCCCAACGTACCGGTCAAGAGTAAAGTACCATTTTCCTACATTAGATTTCGTTCTAAATGCTTAATCCCTATGTAAAAACGTTAGTTAAGCAAGAATATCGTATTTTAAAAAAAATCTAATGATAGGATTTTCCAGAAAATTGAAAAAACCGAAAAATGTCAAGAGTAAAGTGCCATTTTCTGACATTAGATTTCGTTCTAAATGCTTAATCCCTATGTAGAAACGTTAGTTATGCAAGATTATCGTATTTTTAAAAAAATCTAATGATAGGATTTTTCAGAAAATTGAAAAAACCGTAAAATGTCAAGAGTAAAGTGCCCTTATTTTAAACATTATATCGTTCTAAATGCTTAATCCCTATGTAAAAAAGTTATCTAAGCAAGAATATGTTATTGAATAAAATGAGAAAAATTTATTTTAGCCGTAAATCGAAAATAATGGGTCGAGCGAATCGGTCGATTGCGCCGAGACGCGCTATGATGCAACAGACGAGCGATTGGAACGCCCGAATATTTTCAAAGTCCCAACGTACCGGTCAAGAGTAAAGTACCATTTTCCTACATTAGATTTCGTTCTAAATGCTTAATCCCTATGTAAAAACGTTAGTTAAGCAAGAATATCGTATTTTAAAAAAAATCTAATGATAGGATTTTCCAGAAAATTGAAAAAACCGAAAAATGTCAAGAGTAAAGTGCCATTTTCTGACATTAGATTTCGTTCTAAATGCTTAATCCCTATGTAGAAACGTTAGTTATGCAAGATTATCGTATTTTTAAAAAAATCTAATGATAGGATTTTTCAGAAAATTGAAAAAACCGTAAAATGTCAAGAGTAAAGTGCCCTTATTTTAAACATTATATCGTTCTAAATGCTTAATCCCTATGTAAAAAAGTTATCTAAGCAAGAATATGTTATTGAATAAAATGAGAAAAATTTATTTTAGCCGTAAATCGAAAATAATGGGTCGAGCGAATCGGTCGATTGCGCCGAGACGCGCTATGATGCAACAGACGAGCGATTGGAACGCCCGAATATTTTCAAAGTCCCAAAGTACCGGTCAAGAGTAAAGTACCATTTTCCTACATTAGATTTCGTTCTAAATGCTTAATCCCTATGTAAAAACGTTAGTTAAGCAAGAATATCGTATTTTTAAAAAAATCTAATGATAGGATTTTCCAGAAAATTGAAAAAACCGAAAAATGTCAAGAGTAAAGTGCCATTTTCTGACATTAGATTTCGTTCTAAATGCTTAATCCCTATGTAGAAACGTTAGTTAAGCAAGAATATCGTATTTTTAAAAAAATCTAATGGTAGGATTTTTCAGAAAATTGAAAAAACCGTAAAATGTCAAGAGTAAAGTGCCCTTATTTTAAACATTATATCGTTCTAAATGCTTAATCCCTATGTAAAAAAGTTATCTAAGCAAGAATATGTTATTGAATAAAATGAGAAAAATTTATTTTAGCCGTAAATCGAAAATAATGGGGACACCGGAGCTGTTCGAAGCGCCGAGACGCGCCGCGTACGGCCGAATATTTTCTAAGTCCCAACGTACCGATCAAGAGTAAAGTACCATTTTCCTACATTAGATTTCGTTCTAAATGCTTAATCCCTATGTAAAAACGTTAGTTAAGCAAGAATATCGTATTTTTAAAAAAATCTAATGATAGGATTTTCCAGAAAATTGAAAAAACCGAAAAATGTCAAGAGTAAAGTGCCATTTTCTGACATTAGATTTCGTTCTAAATGCTTAATCCCTATGTAGAAACGTTAGTTAAGCAAGAATATCGTATTTTTAAAAAAATCTAATGGTAGGATTTTTCAGAAAATTGAAAAAACCGTAAAATGTCAAGAGTAAAGTGCCCTTATTTTAAACATTATATCGTTCTAAATGCTTAATCCCTATGTAAAAAAGTTATCTAAGCAAGAATATGTTATTGAATAAAATGAGAAAAATTTATTTTAGCCGTAAATCGAAAATAATGGGTCGAGCGAATCGGTCGATTGCGCCGAGACGCGCTATGATGCAACAGACGAGCGATTGGAACGCCCGAATATTTTCAAAGTCCCAACGTACCGATCAAGAGTAAAGTACCATTTTCCTACATTAGATTTCGTTCTAAATGCTTAATCCCTATGTAAAAACGTTAGTTAAGCAAGAATATCGTATTTTTAAAAAAATCTAATGATAGGATTTTCCAGAAAATTGAAAAAACCGAAAAATGTCAAGAGTAAAGTGCCATTTTCTGACATTAGATTTCGTTCTAAATGCTTAATCCCTATGTAGAAACGTTAGTTAAGCAAGAATATCGTATTTTTAAAAAAATCTAATGGTAGGATTTTTCAGAAAATTGAAAAAACCGTAAAATGTCAAGAGTAAAGTGCCCTTATTTTAAACATTATATCGTTCTAAATGCTTAATCCCTATGTAAAAAAGTTATCTAAGCAAGAATATGTTATTGAATAAAATGAGAAAAATTTATTTTAGCCGTAAATCGAAAATAATGGGTCGAGCGAATCGGTCGATTGCGCCGAGACGCGCTATGATGCAACAGACGAGCGATTGGAACGCCCGAATATTTTCAAAGTCCCAACGTACCGGTCAAGAGTAAAGTACCATTTTCCTACATTAGATTTCGTTCTAAATGCTTAATCCCTATGTAAAAACGTTAGTTAAGCAAGAATATCGTATTTTTAAAAAAATCTAATGATAGGATTTTCCAGAAAATTGAAAAAACCGAAAAATGTCAAGAGTAAAGTGCCATTTTCTGACATTAGATGTCGTTCTAAATCCTTAATCCCTATGTAGAAACGTTAGTTAAGCAAGAATATCGTATTTTTAAAAAAATCTAATGGTAGGATTTTTCAGAAAATTGAAAAAACCGTAAAATGTCAAGAGTAAAGTGCCATTATTTTAAACAATGTATCGTTCTAAATGCTTAATCCCTATGTAAAAAAGTTATCTAAGCAAGAATATGTTATTGAATAAAATGAGAAAAATTTATTTTAGCCGTAAATCGAAAAAAAGACTGTTCGTTTCTCTGTCTCTCTCGCGCGATCGAAGTATTGATGTTTCCCGGCAAAGTAATGGGATATTAATTAAACTTTATACACGAAATTACTCGTTTTGATCCCCGCTACACAGCCGTATACTTTTTATAATTTTGTGGAATCGGGAACCTTGAAATATTTAACATAACGCGGATCGACTGTCTCTGTCTCTTTCTAGATCGGAATTATCGATGTTTCCCGGCAAACTATTGGGAGATTATTTAAACTTTATACATGAAATTACTCGTTTTGATCCCCGCTACACAGCCGTATACTTTTTATAATTTTGTGGAATCGGTAACCTGGAGATATTTAACATAACGCGGATCGACTGTCTCTGTCTCTTTCTAGATCGGAATAATCGATGTTTCCCGGCAAACTATTGGGAGATTAATTAAACTTTATACATGAAATTACTCGTTTTGGTCCCCGCTACACAGCCGTATACTTTTTATAATTTTGTGGAATCGGT
>NW_027476121.1:120000-137500 GCF_051020955.1 Megalopta genalis
GGATCTATATAGCCATCGATACAATTCGTACACAAATGTGTCGTACGAAGAGAGAGACTTTTTTTCCTCTGGCAACATAACGGTAAGAGACATCCTTCCACACTCATAGGTTCCACTCCCTGGGGCTATGATATATATATACATATAAATTCAAATTCGAAGCAACGGTCACAATTCTACTCTATATTTTTGCGGGTTATGTGTTCTTTCGTTCAATTTCTTTCATGCGTTCGTTCGATCTCTGTACACAGTCTTCACATAGGACAGACTCGTGTAGTACGCTTTCGTGGGTTAAACCCATCTCGTTTCATTTCAGGCGACGTCGGGAGCGCGTTGAAAATGTACCAGTGAAATCTCGATAGTTCTACGAATACGAATCGTCCCGAAAAAGATTTTGTCACCGCTTCGAAGCGGTGTTTCAGACGGGCGGACGTATATAAAACATATACGACACACGACACCGCCTTCCACACTCACGCTAGTTCGAACACGATTTCCATCTCTCTCGAAGACTGTTAGACGTACGTAAAATTTCTCAATATTCATAGGACCGCGACAAACGCCGACGAAGCGCCCACCATTCGCTCGTACGTATATAGGCAACAAGTGCCATCAACGCAAGCAGTTTATAAGTACGTAAACGACCCTCAGCCAGGCGTGGTCCAGGAATTGTATCCGTGGACCGCAATGTGCGTTCGAAATGTCGATGTTCATGTGTCCTGCAGTTCACACGTTGACGCGCAATTAGCTGCGTTCTTCATCGACCCACGAGCCAAGTGATCCACCGTTCAGGGTAATTTTTCCCTTTTATTCTCTCATATATATATAATGTGTATTTGCTATCCACCACATTTTTGTGTTATATTTCGGAACAAGCCGATACCCGAAGAGCTCCAACCAGCGCGCGAAGGAGATTCGGGAGTCGTCGTACAACGACATAATTGTCCCTTAAAGAACGAGATATTTCCGTCGAAACCATATATATATGTACGAGCAAATCCAAAACCACTGTTTTCTTGCAAGTTCGACGGTCGGAGCGAATAGAACATTGAAAAGCCTTCTATCGAAGAAACACAGAGAGTATATCACCTCCAAAAACGACGGGGATATGGATATTCAAACTGGACAATTATCAACCCGATACTGGATTCGAAAAGTTTCTCTCTCCTTTCGTCGTTATTTACACCGGACGGACTCACGGCCGGCTCTAGCTGGGTGTCATATATATATACGTCCCACGCTCATGCTGCCACTAGCGCGCAACAGAGTAGGGTGTCAATGACAACGACACAGCATTGAAACGAGCTACACAAGCCGGTCTCTCTTGATACCAATGTAAACGAGCATTAAGTTATCTTCAGACTGCCCGATATTTTCGTCCTTTGGACTTTCCCAACGATTCCTTTTTTTCTTTTTTTTTTTTACACCACAGCGAAGACTTGAGGAAGCGTGATTAGCACGCTCGCATCCCTCCCTGTCCTACTACAACTGTGTGTGTGTGTGTGTAAAGAAAGAAAAAAGAATACATTGGCTTTCTCTCTATCGAGAAGATGGCCTACGCAACGCAGATCAAAGGCCTAATACGTGTAATATAATACGCGTCTGGCCGTGTATAAATCACGCACGAATGATCTGGTCGGGCCCAACTCTTCTCGTACGCTTATTTTTCCGTGTTGAGGCACTATCATAAAATCACACAAACCCCAACACGTGTGTGTCTTGGAAGGAAGATGGCCTACGCAACGCAGATCAAAGGCCTAATACGTGTAGTACACACGTCTGCCGTGTAAATCACGCACGAATGATCTGGTCGGGCCCAACTCTTCTCCACCACACCACATCCCAACTTTGTACATTTTTATATATTTTTGTGCGTTGGGGCACCTTCATAATCACAAACCCCAACAACACATATATCTCTCTCTCTTTGAAAGATTTGTTGTGGCCTACGCAACGCAGATCAAAGGCCTAATACGTGTAGTACACACGTCTGGCCGTGTAAATCACGCACGAATGATCTGGCGGGCTCAACAATATCTTTTTTTTTTATATGAATTCTTATCCACAAACTAATCGAATTCATTTTCTCTCCTCCTCTCCTCTCTCTTTGAGATATATTGGAACATTGTAATGATCCTTCCGCAGGTTCACCTACGGAAACCTTGTTACGACTTTTACTTCCTCTAAATAATCAAGTTTGGTCATCTTCCCGGCATCATCGGCAATGCCGAAACATTGCCGCGCACCAGTCCGAAGACCTCACTAAATCATTCAATCGGTAGTAGCGACGGGCGGTGTGTACAAAGGGCAGGGACGTAATCAACGCGAGCTTATGACTCGCGCTTACTGGGAATTCCTCGTTCATGGGGAATAATTGCAAGCCCCAATCCCTAGCACGAAGGAGGTTCAGCGGGTTACCCGGGCCTTTCGGCCAGGGAACACACGCTGATTCCTTCAGTGTAGCGCGCGTGCGGCCCAGAACATCTAAGGGCATCACAGACCTGTTATTGCTCAATCTCGTGCGGCTAGAAGCCGCCTGTCCCTCTAAGAAGATTTGTTTGTACGTTGGTAGTAAAAACCCCACCGGCAGAAGCCGAGAGCCTTCGAGATACCATAATTACGTCTATTTAGCAGGCTAGAGTCTCGTTCGTTATCGGAATTAACCAGACAAATCGCTCCACCAACTAAGAACGGCCATGCACCACCACCCACCGAATCAAGAAAGAGCTATCAATCTGTCAATCCTTCCGGTGTCCGGGCCTGGTGAGGTTTCCCGTGTTGAGTCAAATTAAGCCGCAGGCTCCACTCCTGGTGGTGCCCTTCCGTCAATTCCTTTAAGTTTCAGCTTTGCAACCATACTTCCCCCGGAACCCAAAAGCTTTGGTTTCCCGGAAGCTGCCCGCCGAGTCATCGTAGGAACTTCGGCGGATCGCTAGCTGGCATCGTTTATGGTTAGAACTAGGGCGGTATCTGATCGCCTTCGAACCTCTAACTTTCGTTCTTGATTAATGAAAACATTTTTGGCAAATGCTTTCGCTTCTGTCCGTCTTGCGACGATCCAAGAATTTCACCTCTAACGTCGCAATACGAATGCCCCCATCTGTCCCTATTAATCATTACCTCGGGGTTCCGAAAACCAACAAAATAGAACCGAGGTCCTATTCCATTATTCCATGCACACAGTATTCAGGCGAAGGTAGCCTGCTTTGAGCACTCTAATTTGTTCAAAGTAAACGTACCGGCCCACCTCGACACTCAGTGAAGAGCACCGCGATGGGATATTAGTTGGACCGCCCCGTGAAGAGCAAAGCCCACCGGTAGGACGTACCACATAATGCCAGTTAAACACCGCGAGCGATGAACCGACACTGTGACACACAGATTCAACTACGAGCTTTTTAACCGCAACAACTTTAATATACGCTATTGGAGCTGGAATTACCGCGGCTGCTGGCACCAGACTTGCCCTCCAATGGATCCTCGTTAAAGGATTTAAAGTGTACTCATTCCGATTACGGGGCCTCGGATGAGTCCCGTATCGTTATTTTTCGTCACTACCTCCCCGTGCCGGGAGTGGGTAATTTGCGCGCCTGCTGCCTTCCTTGGATGTGGTAGCCGTTTCTCAGGCTCCCTCTCCGGAATCGAACCCTGATTCCCCGTTACCCGTTACAACCATGGTAGGCGCAGAACCTACCATCGACAGTTGATAAGGCAGACATTTGAAAGATGCGTCGCCGGTGCTATAAGACCATGCGATCAGCACAAAGTTATTCAGAGTCACCAAAGCAAACGATGGACGAGTGTAAACACCCGCCACCGATTGGTTTTGATCTAATAAAAGCGTTCCTACCATCTCTGGTCGGAACTCTGTTTTGCATGTATTAGCTCTAGAATTACCACAGTTATCCAAGTAAATTTTAGTACGATCTAAGAAACCATAACTGATTTAATGAGCCATTCGCGGTTTCACCTTAATACGGCATGTACTGAGACATGCATGGCTTAATCTTTGAGACAAGCATATGACTACTGGCAGGATCAACCAGGGAACTATACAATATGTATATATAAAATGGACAAAATTTAAATCCTTTTCCATCGTCGCCTGTTTCATATATATATGTCAGGTCGACACACCATTTTTCTCTTTCAAATATGTACAAGTTTTGCCACATTCCGCGCTTGTAACATATCTTCTTTAACGCTCAATTTCTTTCATTTTTCTACCATACAGATATTTTACCGTACGCCCAAAAACGTACGTATTATATTTTTGTTCTATCATAAAATCACATTTTTCTACGTACGCCAGCTTCGTACGTTTCTATCTTTGCCTTCATAAAATCACAAGATAATTTTATCTTCAAGAGTCTCGCTATTAACATCTTGTAAGATAAATGTACGTCCCAGCTAAAACGTACAAATACTTCAAGTTAAGTAATAATATATCATCGCTATTGACAAATTTTTAAGATCCAAGACACAGTTCTCTCTATATGTTTTAATATTTTTTATGTACTCAAATATATTCAAAGGAAAAAGTACATGGGTGATGCCATAGTCGTGGAAGCGCGTACGCTCACGCTGATCTTCTGACCGCCGGAAGCACGAAACCTCTGATCTGGGCAAAATCGGCAAGCCGAGGAAGAACGGACAGGACACATGCTGGACTGGCGAGAAAGCGTGTTCTTCCGCTCGCGCTAGGCATTTCGATTTCTGACACCTCTTGATTTAAAAAATCAGTTTTTTGATAGTTTTCTCTCTCCACTGGGCTATTTCATTTTAGCCACAGTTTTCAATTGGTACGATTTGCTTCCAAATCTTACAGATGCATTTTAAAAAATTTTTCCATCGCTCGGACAGAAGAGTCGATTGCTCAGTGAGTACGAGTATACATACAAAGTGCATACGGGTAACCAACCCCGTAGGGCTTGCCACATATGGGCCATTCGGTCAAAGACACCGACCCGTGGCCACGCTGTGTGGAGAAAAGTCCGTAACGTAAACGGCACGAAACAGTCAGGACCGAAGCCCCGAAGGAGCTCTGAGACAGCTTCTCGACCGAGATCGTAGAATTGGCCCAAAACCCGCTCTGCTCCGTCCGCCTCGCACGGACCGTGTATCTCTTATAGATACCGAACGGCCGGCAAGGACGCCGGCGCCGCCGGCCGAATAGCACGCGCGCTTATGAGTGTAAACCGCTGCGGCAACAGACCGCCCGGCCGTGCTGTTGTAACATAGCGCGTGAACGAACGAAAAAAATTTTTATAGTAAACATTAAAATAAATTACACTACCGTAAACTAGACAAAAAATTACACATTTTTTCCCAATATGAAAATTTTCACAAACTTTTTAAAGTCCCATCGCATCGAGTAAACTTTTTTAATAACGCGTCCGCACGATTCTAAATGCTTAATCCATATGTGAAATCGTTCACTGATCACGAATATCGCATTTAAAAAAATTACAAAAATTTATTTTTCAAAATAATCAAAAAAAACCGAAAAATCACAAGAGTAAAGTACCATTATTTTAAACAACATGTCGTTCTAAATGCTTAATCCCTATGTAAAAAAGTTATTTAAGCAAGAATATGTAATCGAAAAAAATTAGAAAAATTTATTTTAGCCGTAAATCGAAAATAATGGGGACACCGGAGCTGTTCGAAGCGCCGAGACGCGCCGCGTACGGCCGAATATTTTCTAAGTCCCAACGTACCGATCAAGAGTAAAGTACCATTTTCCTACATTAGATTTCGTTCTAAATGCTTAATCCCTATGTAAAAACGTTAGTTAAGCAAGAATATCGTATTTTTAAAAAAATCTAATGATAGGATTTTCCAGAAAATTGAAAAAACCGAAAAATGTCAAGAGTAAAGTGCCATTTTCTGACATTAGATTTCGTTCTAAATGCTTAATCCCTATGTAGAAACGTTAGTTAAGCAAGAATATCGTATTTTTAAAAAAATCTAATGATAGGATTTTTCAGAAAATTGAAAAAACCGTAAAATGTCAAGAGTAAAGTGCCATTATTTTAAACAATGTATCGTTCTAAATGCTTAATCCCTATGTAAAAAAGTTATTTAAGCAAGAATATGTTATTGAAAAAAATTAGAAAAATTTATTTTAGCCGTAAATCGAAAATAATGGGGACACCGGAGCTGTTCGAAGCGCCGAGACGCGCCGCGTACGGCCGAATATTTTCTAAGTCCCAACGTACCGATCAAGAGTAAAGTACCATTTTCCTACATTAGATTTCGTTCTAAATGCTTAATCCCTATGTAAAAACGTTAGTTAAGCAAGAATATCGTATTTTTAAAAAAATCTAATGATAGGATTTTCCAGAAAATTGAAAAAACCGAAAAATGTCAAGAGTAAAGTGCCATTTTCTGACATTAGATTTCGTTCTAAATGCTTAATCCCTATGTAGAAACGTTAGTTAAGCAAGAATATCGTATTTTTAAAAAAATCTAATGGTAGGATTTTTCAGAAAATTGAAAAAACCGTAAAATGTCAAGAGTAAAGTGCCCTTATTTTAAACATTATATCGTTCTAAATGCTTAATCCCTATGTAAAAAAGTTATCTAAGCAAGAATATGTTATTGAATAAAATGAGAAAAATTTATTTTAGCCGTAAATCGAAAATAATGGGTCGAGGGAATCGGTCGATTGCGCCGAGACGCGCTATGATGCAACAGACGAGCGATTGGAACGCCCGAATATTTTCAAAGTCCCAACGTACCGATCAAGAGTAAAGTACCATTTTCCTACATTAGATTTCGTTCTAAATGCTTAATCCCTATGTAAAAACGTTAGTTAAGCAAGAATATCGTATTTTTAAAAAAATCTAATGATAGGATTTTCCAGAAAATTGAAAAAACCGAAAAATGTCAAGAGTAAAGTGCCATTTTCTGACATTAGATTTCGTTCTAAATGCTTAATCCCTATGTAGAAACGTTAGTTATGCAAGATTATCGTATTTTTAAAAAAATCTAATGATAGGATTTTTCAGAAAATTGAAAAAACCGTAAAATGTCAAGAGTAAAGTGCCCTTATTTTAAACATTATATCGTTCTAAATGCTTAATCCCTATGTAAAAAAGTTATCTAAGCAAGAATATGTTATTGAATAAAATGAGAAAAATTTATTTTAGCCGTAAATCGAAAATAATGGGTCGAGCGAATCGGTCGATTGCGCCGAGACGCGCTATGATGCAACAGACGAGCGATTGGAACGCCCGAATATTTTCAAAGTCCCAACGTACCGGTCAAGAGTAAAGTACCATTTTCCTACATTAGATTTCGTTCTAAATGCTTAATCCCTATGTAAAAACGTTAGTTAAGCAAGAATATCGTATTTTAAAAAAAATCTAATGATAGGATTTTCCAGAAAATTGAAAAAACCGAAAAATGTCAAGAGTAAAGTGCCATTTTCTGACATTAGATTTCGTTCTAAATGCTTAATCCCTATGTAGAAACGTTAGTTAAGCAAGAATATCGTATTTTTAAAAAAATCTAATGGTAGGATTTTTCAGAAAATTGAAAAAACCGTAAAATGTCAAGAGTAAAGTGCCCTTATTTTAAACATTATATCGTTCTAAATGCTTAATCCCTATGTAAAAAAGTTATCTAAGCAAGAATATGTTATTGAATAAAATGAGAAAAATTTATTTTAGCCGTAAATCGAAAATAATGGGTCGAGCGAATCGGTCGATTGCGCCGAGACGCGCTATGATGCAACAGACGAGCGATTGGAACGCCCGAATATTTTCAAAGTCCCAACGTACCGGTCAAGAGTAAAGTACCATTTTCCTACATTAGATTTCGTTCTAAATGCTTAATCCCTATGTAAAAACGTTAGTTAAGCAAGAATATCGTATTTTAAAAAAAATCTAATGATAGGATTTTCCAGAAAATTGAAAAAACCGAAAAATGTCAAGAGTAAAGTGCCATTTTCTGACATTAGATTTCGTTCTAAATGCTTAATCCCTATGTAGAAACGTTAGTTAAGCAAGAATATCGTATTTTTAAAAAAATCTAATGGTAGGATTTTTCAGAAAATTGAAAAAACCGTAAAATGTCAAGAGTAAAGTGCCCTTATTTTAAACATTATATCGTTCTAAATGCTTAATCCCTATGTAAAAAAGTTATCTAAGCAAGAATATGTTATTGAATAAAATGAGAAAAATTTATTTTAGCCGTAAATCGAAAATAATGGGTCGAGCGAATCGGTCGATTGCGCCGAGACGCGCTATGATGCAACAGACGAGCGATTGGAACGCCCGAATATTTTCAAAGTCCCAACGTACCGGTCAAGAGTAAAGTACCATTTTCCTACATTAGATTTCGTTCTAAATGCTTAATCCCTATGTAAAAACGTTAGTTAAGCAAGAACATCGTATTTTTAAAAAAATCTAATGATAGGATTTTCCAGAAAATTGAAAAAACCGAAAAATGTCAAGAGTAAAGTGCCATTTTCTGACATTAGATTTCGTTCTAAATGCTTAATCCCTATGTAGAAACGTTAGTTAAGCAAGAATATCGTATTTTTAAACAAATCTAATGGTAGGATTTTTCAGAAAATTGAAAAAACCGTAAAATGTCAAGAGTAAAGTGCCCTTATTTTAAACATTATATCGTTCTAAATGCTTAATCCCTATGTAAAAAAGTTATCTAAGCAAGAATATGTTATTGAATAAAATGAGAAAAATTTATTTTAGCCGTAAATCGAAAATAATGGGTCGAGCGAATCGGTCGATTGCGCCGAGACGCGCTATGATGCAACAGACGAGCGATTGGAACGCCCGAATATTTTCAAAGTCCCAACGTACCGGTCAAGAGTAAAGTACCATTTTCCTACATTAGATTTCGTTCTAAATGCTTAATCCCTATGTAAAAACGTTAGTTAAGCAAGAATATCGTATTTTAAAAAAAATCTAATGATAGGATTTTCCAGAAAATTGAAAAAACCGAAAAATGTCAAGAGTAAAGTGCCATTTTCTGACATTAGATTTCGTTCTAAATGCTTAATCCCTATGTAGAAACGTTAGTTAAGCAAGAATATCGTATTTTTAAAAAAATCTAATGGTAGGATTTTTCAGAAAATTGAAAAAACCGTAAAATGTCAAGAGTAAAGTGCCCTTATTTTAAACATTATATCGTTCTAAATGCTTAATCCCTATGTAAAAAAGTTATCTAAGCAAGAATATGTTATTGAATAAAATGAGAAAAATTTATTTTAGCCGTAAATCGAAAATAATGGGTCGAGCGAATCGGTCGATTGCGCCGAGACGCGCTATGATGCAACAGACGAGCGATTGGAACGCCCGAATATTTTCAAAGTCCCAACGTACCGGTCAAGAGTAAAGTACCATTTTCCTACATTAGATTTCGTTCTAAATGCTTAATCCCTATGTAAAAACGTTAGTTAAGCAAGAACATCGTATTTTTAAAAAAATCTAATGATAGGATTTTCCAGAAAATTGAAAAAACCGAAAAATGTCAAGAGTAAAGTGCCATTTTCTGACATTAGATTTCGTTCTAAATGCTTAATCCCTATGTAGAAACGTTAGTTAAGCAAGAATATCGTATTTTTAAACAAATCTAATGGTAGGATTTTTCAGAAAATTGAAAAAACCGTAAAATGTCAAGAGTAAAGTGCCCTTATTTTAAACATTATATCGTTCTAAATGCTTAATCCCTATGTAAAAAAGTTATCTAAGCAAGAATATGTTATTGAATAAAATGAGAAAAATTTATTTTAGCCGTAAATCGAAAATAATGGGTCGAGCGAATCGGTCGATTGCGCCGAGACGCGCTATGATGCAACAGACGAGCGATTGGAACGCCCGAATATTTTCAAAGTCCCAACGTACCGGTCAAGAGTAAAGTACCATTTTCCTACATTAGATTTCGTTCTAAATGCTTAATCCCTATGTAAAAACGTTAGTTAAGCAAGAATATCGTATTTTAAAAAAAATCTAATGATAGGATTTTCCAGAAAATTGAAAAAACCGAAAAATGTCAAGAGTAAAGTGCCATTTTCTGACATTAGATTTCGTTCTAAATGCTTAATCCCTATGTAGAAACGTTAGTTAAGCAAGATTATCGTATTTTTAAAAAAATCTAATGATAGGATTTTTCAGAAAATTGAAAAAACCGTAAAATGTCAAGAGTAAAGTGCCCTTATTTTAAACATTATATCGTTCTAAATGCTTAATCCCTATGTAAAAAAGTTATCTAAGCAAGAATATGTTATTGAATAAAATGAGAAAAATTTATTTTAGCCGTAAATCGAAAATAATGGGTCGAGCGAATCGGTCGATTGCGCCGAGACGCGCTATGATGCAACAGACGAGCGATTGGAACGCCCGAATATTTTCAAAGTCCCAACGTACCGGTCAAGAGTAAAGTACCATTTTCCTACATTAGATTTCGTTCTAAATGCTTAATCCCTATGTAAAAACGTTAGTTAAGCAAGAATATCGTATTTTAAAAAAAATCTAATGATAGGATTTTCCAGAAAATTGAAAAAACCGAAAAATGTCAAGAGTAAAGTACCATTTTCCTACATTAGATTTCGTTCTAAATGCTTAATCCCTATGTAAAAACGTTAGTTAAGCAAGAACATCGTATTTTTAAAAAAATCTAATGATAGGATTTTCCAGAAAATTGAAAAAACCGAAAAATGTCAAGAGTAAAGTGCCATTTTCTGACATTAGATTTCGTTCTAAATGCTTAATCCCTATGTAGAAACGTTAGTTAAGCAAGAATATCGTATTTTTAAACAAATCTAATGGTAGGATTTTTCAGAAAATTGAAAAAACCGTAAAATGTCAAGAGTAAAGTGCCCTTATTTTAAACATTATATCGTTCTAAATGCTTAATCCCTATGTAAAAAAGTTATCTAAGCAAGAATATGTTATTGAATAAAATGAGAAAAATTTATTTTAGCCGTAAATCGAAAATAATGGGTCGAGCGAATCGGTCGATTGCGCCGAGACGCGCTATGATGCAACAGACGAGCGATTGGAACGCCCGAATATTTTCAAAGTCCCAACGTACCGGTCAAGAGTAAAGTACCATTTTCCTACATTAGATTTCGTTCTAAATGCTTAATCCCTATGTAAAAACGTTAGTTAAGCAAGAATATCGTATTTTTAAAAAAATCTAATGATAGGATTTTCCAGAAAATTGAAAAAACCGAAAAATGTCAAGAGTAAAGTGCCATTTTCTGACATTAGATTTCGTTCTAAATGCTTAATCCCTATGTAGAAACGTTAGTTAAGCAAGATTATCGTATTTTTAAAAAAATCTAATGATAGGATTTTTCAGAAAATTGAAAAAACCGTAAAATGTCAAGAGTAAAGTGCCCTTATTTTAAACATTATATCGTTCTAAATGCTTAATCCCTATGTAAAAAAGTTATCTAAGCAAGAATATGTTATTGAATAAAATGAGAAAAATTTATTTTAGCCGTAAATCGAAAATAATGGGTCGAGCGAATCGGTCGATTGCGCCGAGACGCGCTATGATGCAACAGACGAGCGATTGGAACGCCCGAATATTTTCAAAGTCCCAACGTACCGGTCAAGAGTAAAGTACCATTTTCCTACATTAGATTTCGTTCTAAATGCTTAATCCCTATGTAAAAACGTTAGTTAAGCAAGAATATCGTATTTTAAAAAAAATCTAATGATAGGATTTTCCAGAAAATTGAAAAAACCGAAAAATGTCAAGAGTAAAGTGCCATTTTCTGACATTAGATTTCGTTCTAAATGCTTAATCCCTATGTAGAAACGTTAGTTATGCAAGATTATCGTATTTTTAAAAAAATCTAATGATAGGATTTTTCAGAAAATTGAAAAAACCGTAAAATGTCAAGAGTAAAGTGCCCTTATTTTAAACATTATATCGTTCTAAATGCTTAATCCCTATGTAAAAAAGTTATCTAAGCAAGAATATGTTATTGAATAAAATGAGAAAAATTTATTTTAGCCGTAAATCGAAAATAATGGGTCGAGCGAATCGGTCGATTGCGCCGAGACGCGCTATGATGCAACAGACGAGCGATTGGAACGCCCGAATATTTTCAAAGTCCCAACGTACCGGTCAAGAGTAAAGTACCATTTTCCTACATTAGATTTCGTTCTAAATGCTTAATCCCTATGTAAAAACGTTAGTTAAGCAAGAATATCGTATTTTAAAAAAAATCTAATGATAGGATTTTCCAGAAAATTGAAAAAACCGAAAAATGTCAAGAGTAAAGTGCCATTTTCTGACATTAGATTTCGTTCTAAATGCTTAATCCCTATGTAGAAACGTTAGTTATGCAAGATTATCGTATTTTTAAAAAAATCTAATGATAGGATTTTTCAGAAAATTGAAAAAACCGTAAAATGTCAAGAGTAAAGTGCCCTTATTTTAAACATTATATCGTTCTAAATGCTTAATCCCTATGTAAAAAAGTTATCTAAGCAAGAATATGTTATTGAATAAAATGAGAAAAATTTATTTTAGCCGTAAATCGAAAATAATGGGTCGAGCGAATCGGTCGATTGCGCCGAGACGCGCTATGATGCAACAGACGAGCGATTGGAACGCCCGAATATTTTCAAAGTCCCAAAGTACCGGTCAAGAGTAAAGTACCATTTTCCTACATTAGATTTCGTTCTAAATGCTTAATCCCTATGTAAAAACGTTAGTTAAGCAAGAATATCGTATTTTTAAAAAAATCTAATGATAGGATTTTCCAGAAAATTGAAAAAACCGAAAAATGTCAAGAGTAAAGTGCCATTTTCTGACATTAGATTTCGTTCTAAATGCTTAATCCCTATGTAGAAACGTTAGTTAAGCAAGAATATCGTATTTTTAAAAAAATCTAATGGTAGGATTTTTCAGAAAATTGAAAAAACCGTAAAATGTCAAGAGTAAAGTGCCCTTATTTTAAACATTATATCGTTCTAAATGCTTAATCCCTATGTAAAAAAGTTATCTAAGCAAGAATATGTTATTGAATAAAATGAGAAAAATTTATTTTAGCCGTAAATCGAAAATAATGGGGACACCGGAGCTGTTCGAAGCGCCGAGACGCGCCGCGTACGGCCGAATATTTTCTAAGTCCCAACGTACCGATCAAGAGTAAAGTACCATTTTCCTACATTAGATTTCGTTCTAAATGCTTAATCCCTATGTAAAAACGTTAGTTAAGCAAGAATATCGTATTTTTAAAAAAATCTAATGATAGGATTTTCCAGAAAATTGAAAAAACCGAAAAATGTCAAGAGTAAAGTGCCATTTTCTGACATTAGATTTCGTTCTAAATGCTTAATCCCTATGTAGAAACGTTAGTTAAGCAAGAATATCGTATTTTTAAAAAAATCTAATGGTAGGATTTTTCAGAAAATTGAAAAAACCGTAAAATGTCAAGAGTAAAGTGCCCTTATTTTAAACATTATATCGTTCTAAATGCTTAATCCCTATGTAAAAAAGTTATCTAAGCAAGAATATGTTATTGAATAAAATGAGAAAAATTTATTTTAGCCGTAAATCGAAAATAATGGGTCGAGCGAATCGGTCGATTGCGCCGAGACGCGCTATGATGCAACAGACGAGCGATTGGAACGCCCGAATATTTTCAAAGTCCCAACGTACCGGTCAAGAGTAAAGTACCATTTTCCTACATTAGATTTCGTTCTAAATGCTTAATCCCTATGTAAAAACGTTAGTTAAGCAAGAATATCGTATTTTTAAAAAAATCTAATGATAGGATTTTCCAGAAAATTGAAAAAACCGAAAAATGTCAAGAGTAAAGTGCCATTTTCTGACATTAGATTTCGTTCTAAATGCTTAATCCCTATGTAGAAACGTTAGTTAAGCAAGAATATCGTATTTTTAAAAAAATCTAATGGTAGGATTTTTCAGAAAATTGAAAAAACCGTAAAATGTCAAGAGTAAAGTGCCATTATTTTAAACAATGTATCGTTCTAAATGCTTAATCCCTATGTAAAAAAGTTATCTAAGCAAGAATATGTTATTGAATAAAATGAGAAAAATTTATTTTAGCCGTAAATCGAAAATAATGGGTCGAGCGAATCGGTCGATTGCGCCGAGACGCGCTATGATGCAACAGACGAGCGATTGGAACGCCCGAATATTTTCAAAGTCCCAAAGTACCGGTCAAGAGTAAAGTACCATTTTCCTACATTAGATTTCGTTCTAAATGCTTAATCCCTATGTAAAAACGTTAGTTAAGCAAGAATATCGTATTTTTAAAAAAATCTAATGATAGGATTTTCCAGAAAATTGAAAAAACCGAAAAATGTCAAGAGTAAAGTGCCATTTTCTGACATTAGATTTCGTTCTAAATGCTTAATCCCTATGTAGAAACGTTAGTTAAGCAAGAATATCGTATTTTTAAAAAAATCTAATGGTAGGATTTTTCAGAAAATTGAAAAAACCGTAAAATGTCAAGAGTAAAGTGCCCTTATTTTAAACATTATATCGTTCTAAATGCTTAATCCCTATGTAAAAAAGTTATCTAAGCAAGAATATGTTATTGAATAAAATGAGAAAAATTTATTTTAGCCGTAAATCGAAAATAATGGGGACACCGGAGCTGTTCGAAGCGCCGAGACGCGCCGCGTACGGCCGAATATTTTCTAAGTCCCAACGTACCGATCAAGAGTAAAGTACCATTTTCCTACATTAGATTTCGTTCTAAATGCTTAATCCCTATGTAAAAACGTTAGTTAAGCAAGAATATCGTATTTTTAAAAAATCTAATGATAGGATTTTCCAGAAAATTGAAAAAACCGAAAAATGTCAAGAGTAAAGTGCCATTTTCTGACATTAGATTTCGTTCTAAATGCTTAATCCCTATGTAGAAACGTTAGTTAAGCAAGAATATCGTATTTTTAAAAAAATCTAATGGTAGGATTTTTCAGAAAATTGAAAAAACCGTAAAATGTCAAGAGTAAAGTGCCCTTATTTTAAACATTATATCGTTCTAAATGCTTAATCCCTATGTAAAAAAGTTATCTAAGCAAGAATATGTTATTGAATAAAATGAGAAAAATTTATTTTAGCCGTAAATCGAAAATAATGGGTCGAGCGAATCGGTCGATTGCGCCGAGACGCGCTATGATGCAACAGACGAGCGATTGGAACGCCCGAATATTTTCAAAGTCCCAACGTACCGATCAAGAGTAAAGTACCATTTTCCTACATTAGATTTCGTTCTAAATGCTTAATCCCTATGTAAAAACGTTAGTTAAGCAAGAATATCGTATTTTTAAAAAAATCTAATGATAGGATTTTCCAGAAAATTGAAAAAACCGAAAAATGTCAAGAGTAAAGTGCCATTTTCTGACATTAGATTTCGTTCTAAATGCTTAATCCCTATGTAGAAACGTTAGTTAAGCAAGAATATCGTATTTTTAAAAAAATCTAATGATAGGATTTTTCAGAAAATTGAAAAAACCGTAAAATGTCAAGAGTAAAGTGCCATTATTTTAAACAATGTATCGTTCTAAATGCTTAATCCCTATGTAAAAAAGTTATTTAAGCAAGAATATGTTATTGAAAAAAATTAGAAAAATTTATTTTAGCCGTAAATCGAAAATAATGGGGACACCGGAGCTGTTCGAAGCGCCGAGACGCGCCGCGTACGGCCGAATATTTTCTAAGTCCCAACGTACCGATCAAGAGTAAAGTACCATTTTCCTACATTAGATTTCGTTCTAAATGCTTAATCCCTATGTAAAAACGTTAGTTAAGCAAGAATATCGTATTTTTAAAAAAATCTAATGATAGGATTTTCCAGAAAATTGAAAAAACCGAAAAATGTCAAGAGTAAAGTGCCATTTTCTGACATTAGATTTCGTTCTAAATGCTTAATCCCTATGTAGAAACGTTAGTTAAGCAAGAATATCGTATTTTTAAAAAAATCTAATGGTAGGATTTTTCAGAAAATTGAAAAAACCGTAAAATGTCAAGAGTAAAGTGCCCTTATTTTAAACATTATATCGTTCTAAATGCTTAATCCCTATGTAAAAAAGTTATCTAAGCAAGAATATGTTATTGAATAAAATGAGAAAAATTTATTTTAGCCGTAAATCGAAAATAATGGGTCGAGCGAATCGGTCGATTGCGCCGAGACGCGCTATGATGCAACAGACGAGCGATTGGAACGCCCGAATATTTTCAAAGTCCCAACGTACCGGTCAAGAGTAAAGTACCATTTTCCTACATTAGATTTCGTTCTAAATGCTTAATCCCTATGTAAAAACGTTAGTTAAGCAAGAATATCGTATTTTTAAAAAAATCTAATGATAGGATTTTCCAGAAAATTGAAAAAACCGAAAAATGTCAAGAGTAAAGTGCCATTTTCTGACATTAGATTTCGTTCTAAATGCTTAATCCCTATGTAGAAACGTTAGTTAAGCAAGATTATCGTATTTTTAAAAAAATCTAATGATAGGATTTTTCAGAAAATTGAAAAAACCGTAAAATGTCAAGAGTAAAGTGCCCTTATTTTAAACATTATATCGTTCTAAATGCTTAATCCCTATGTAAAAAAGTTATCTAAGCAAGAATATGTTATTGAATAAAATGAGAAAAATTTATTTTAGCCGTAAATCGAAAATAATGGGTCGAGCGAATCGGTCGATTGCGCCGAGACGCGCTATGATGCAACAGACGAGCGATTGGAACGCCCGAATATTTTCAAAGTCCCAACGTACCGGTCAAGAGTAAAGTACCATTTTCCTACATTAGATTTCGTTCTAAATGCTTAATCCCTATGTAAAAACGTTAGTTAAGCAAGAATATCGTATTTTTAAAAAAATCTAATGATAGGATTTTCCAGAAAATTGAAAAAACCGAAAAATGTCAAGAGTAAAGTGCCATTTTCTGACATTAGATTTCGTTCTAAATGCTTAATCCCTATGTAGAAACGTTAGTTAAGCAAGAATATCGTATTTTTAAAAAAATCTAATGGTAGGATTTTTCAGAAAATTGAAAAAACCGTAAAATGTCAAGAGTAAAGTGCCATTATTTTAAACAATGTATCGTTCTAAATGCTTAATCCCTATGTAAAAAAGTTATCTAAGCAAGAATATGTTATTGAATAAAATGAGAAAAATTTATTTTAGCCGTAAATCGAAAAAAAGACTGTTCGTTTCTCTGTCTCTCTCGCGCGATCGAAGTATTGATGTTTCCCGGCAAAGTAATGGGATATTAATTAAACTTTATACACGAAATTACTCGTTTTGATCCCCGCTACACAGCCGTATACTTTTTATAATTTTGTGGAATCGGGAACCTTGAAATATTTAACATAACGCGGATCGACTGTCTCTGTCTCTTTCTAGATCGGAATTATCGATGTTTCCCGGCAAACTATTGGGAGATTATTTAAACTTTATACATGAAATTACTCGTTTTGATCCCCGCTACACAGCCGTATACTTTTTATAATTTTGTGGAATCGGTAACCTGG
>NW_027476121.1:142500-147500 GCF_051020955.1 Megalopta genalis
GCGGCCTTGCCGGTGGGTGCGCCCGGCTTGGCTCGCTTTGACTTTTTGGTGACGGTTTGCCAACCGTCACCAGTAGGGTCCTCGACACGCTCGGGTGCCGACTGCACCTTCACGAGTGACGTGTCTCCGACTCGTTCGATTACTTCCACGTTGGGCTCGGTTTTCACCGAGACCGCTCGCGTGGGAGTCACACATCTTTGCAAGATCACACGAGGATTGGCGATATTAATCACCTTCCCGGATCTTGTCTTTCTCACAGACGCGGGGGGACTGACAGCTGCATTTGCAGTTCCCGCGTCTGCGGCGACGGCTTCACTCCGAGTAGGAGCTGGACCCGTCGTCTTTGGACGCTTAGTTTTTTGTTCATTATTTTTATTCAGACCCATAATGTGTCTTGGTCTTTCATCCAGTGCGCTCCCCGGCCACCACCGACCCACACAATTTGGAACCCGCCAAAGGCTGAGTTAGGGCTACGCACCGAATATAGTCTGCTGGCTGGGTCGGTTTCCTTACCCAGCCCGCGTCCTCGCCCAGCAGAACCCACTTGCCCGAAGCGTGTGGTCGTTCCAAGCCGATTGACTGGACCAGGGCTGCTTTTCTCGTCCAGCCGCCCATCTAGCCGAAGCAGAGGCCAAAGGTACGTGTTGGGGACGTCTCACCCGCAGGAGAGGGCCCCCTCAGATCCCAGGATCCTCTTTTCCGACGACAAGGGTCGCCACGCACGGCAAACACGTGGGAGACAGCAGTCGGAGAGGCTGCCTCTTCCTCTCCACCACACTTCGTTCAGTTCGCTGCGTATTTAAGAACACGAGCTATCCAGCGGTACCTTTTTCGTGGAGGCTCAAGTGTGGCTAGGGCACGTTTGCCCCTTGCGGCCTGGGTTGCCCAGGGGATTGATTGCATCCCATGTATTCCTGAGCCCAGCGGAGTGTTGTCTAGTGGCGTGTTCCGCCCACGAAAAACGGTCTGAAAAACCGTTTAACGTAAACTGGGGAACTGATGCCACGAGTGACAACAGTTCCCCAGTCGGAAGTCATACAGCACATACAGTGCTGTACAAAGAACACGCCACAGCCCGTATGCTAAATCAGGGCCTCGCCATTATGCGAGGTACTACATGTACGACGCACTGACGGTCTCTAATGCCTTCATCGCCGATACACCCATCGACTCGGCCGATCAACCCTCCTACGCGAGGGCTAGTTCGGGGGTTATCTCCCGCCCTGGGTGGCCACAGACCGCCACCGCCAGTAGATAGGGACAGATGGGAATCTCGTTAATCCATTCATGCGCGTCACTAATTAGATGACGAGGCATTTGGCTATTTTTTTTTTTTTTATAGAGAGGAAAATCTTTTATAGACACCACGGAATTCTTCGACGTGGTAGTGTGGGATTCCTTATACCCACTAAAAACCTCTCTCTTCTCACGCCTAGATGTTATGGCGGAGGACGGCTTTATTTCCTGGTGCCGAATTTGCGATGTTGGGGCCCAGGTTGCCCATTACAGTGGCCGTGAATCGGGCGATCACCCAACGCCCTCCCTATTACCCGGATGACAGATGTTGTTTGTCATCTTATTCCATCTTGTCCAGTTCGTGTGCGATCCCTGAAGGGCCCTCGTAGTTATTGATCTTAAGAGCCCTTTGAGTCCTAGTGCGGAGATCGATTCAGCCGAGAGCGATGCCCACACGCCGCGCCAGGAGATGGTGACCGACGTCACTCTAACAGCTTCCGCCAAAACTCCAAATTCCTGGGCGACGCGATGCTTTAACAGCGGGGTGTCGTATTTAGCGACTTTCCTCGCATGTGCATCATTAAGCGACGTCGCACCGCTAACGACCTGGCTGTCGATAACCCTGACAGCTCCATCCTTAAAGGCCACCAAATCAGGCTTCTGCAGACCCGACTGCAGGACATAATGCGGATTCTCCCTAACCCTCCACCCACTCTGCCTCAGACCAAATGCTACGATTCGGCATATGGCATCGTGTCTGAGTATTCGACCCCCATGAGTCCGGTGACATCCCTGCACTATGTGTGCCGCCGTCTCCGTTACGGCGCACCCAGCACGACACAACACAGGAGCCCCATTCCCACGACGGCCTCTTGATGTTCTTACTCTGGTGGGCAGGGCGTTAATACGTACATGGTGATATTGCACGTAATCCCTGCCGGGGATCCCCGCAGAACAGGCGTCAACCCAAGAGCTGCTATCGATGACTCTAGCAGCCTCACGCAATTCTCCTCCATCGTTAGACTGATGGAGTAAAGATGCCCAGTATTTGGCACGATCCTCAGGTCGGAAGAGCGCCCGACCTTGGATAGTCAGAGCACTCTCCGCCCGTCGAACCGCTGCCACAACTGCCGGATGTTGGGAGGCATCTCTTGCAGCCGCACAGGAGGACCTCGCCATTGATGTTAACCTGGCGTGCATCATACCCGGTATCGATGTTCGAAACGCGGGGATGCCAAGTCCACCCTCCTTGCAACTGGCGTGGAAATACCCAAGTGGTACATCTTTGGGCAGACGCAACCACCTTCGAACGGCCAGCCGCGTCTGTTTATCTAATGCCTTCAAGATTTTAAGTGGGCATCTTGTCAAAACCAGCTGGTGATAAAAACGCGGAATGAGGAAACAGCGCAAGATCTTGAGGCGCTGTTGAGGCTTGAGTGGCGCCTTGGTGATATTGGCCAACTCTCTGTCTAGCTTGCCCCCAGGTTTTTCAATACCCATTGGCGAGATCTTAATGCCCAGATATCGGAAGCCCTCGGTAGGTCCCAGTTGTTTTATAGACCGACCGTTGACCTCAAATTTGCTGGCGGAGAGTATCTTGTACTTCTTTTCTTTACCAGCGATCTGGATGGACATAGCCAGACATTTATCGGAGTTGAATTCCAACCCGTACTTTCGTGCCTCTTCCTCAGCCGTTCGAAGCATGCCCTGCATTCCTGAAACGGAGGACGCGAACAAGATCAGGTCATCCGCATACGCCAGTATATTGACCCTTTGCTCCCTGATAACATAGCCGACCTCCTCGGGTAACACCCTTATCACCCGGTCCATGACGATCGAGAATAGCAGGGACGACAAGGGATCGCCCTGCCGCACACCCCTCGCTACCCCGATCGGATCCGATGTCTCGCCACGGACCTGAAGCACGGTTCGGCTATTACGGTACGTCGCTGTTATGTACCTCACAAAGAGCTCCGGGAGTCCCAATCCCCTTAGTGCCGATGTTATGGCATGGTGACTAACGCTGTCAAACGCCTTGGCCACATCTAAGGACACAACGTGAAGCTGCTTTAAGCAGCTCCGTGCGTCACGAAGGGCAGTTGATAATACAAGCACGTTCTCAGCACAGCCATCGTGTACTCCTCGTTGCCGCTCATCGATGAGACCGGCTTTTGCCAATCTCACCGCCAAGATTTTATGCAGCTGACGAACGACGACTGAAGCCACACTTATAGGACGGAACTCGGATGGTGTTGAGCTTCCGTCCTTCTTAGGGATAAATACCGTCCTGCTGATGAGGAGCTCAGATGGAAATGCCCCTACCGCAAGGATGACATTATAAAATAAGGTTCTTAGAACTACTGGCACACTCCTCCATTGCCTGCTCGAGATGTTATCGAGACCCGATGCCGAGGAGAGCGGGATCTCATTGGCCTGGATCTCATGGCCACGAACCGGTTCAGCGATCCAATGCAGGTCCTCCCTTTCCTGAACTGGATGAAGGTGTTCAATGGGGACAGAAGGACTGGTGAGCATAGGTGTCCAGTACTCCACCATCTCGCCAACGGTCGGTGTTTGAGCCTGCACCGGGCCATCCAGTACAAGCTTGGCCGCGCGAGACATGTCCTTCCTCCAGAGTTCCTGCATGGCCGCATACTCCCTTCTCCTCAGTCTCCACCTCGGCACGGGCCCGGCAGGTGCAGCTTTAGGTGGCCGGAGCAGTGGTGTTCTCCGCTCCTTTACTTTCGCAGAAGGCGTCGGAAAGACTCGTTGAAGCCATCGACAACAAGCACTCGGTGTTATTGGTTCTCGATTAAGAACCGATCTCGTAAGACTTACGAGTTCCTCCGCTTCATGGGATTTCACCCTTTCGGCCGGATCAATCAGCTTACGGATAGCGTCAATATATTGGCACTGATGTTGCTGTGCCAACGCAGAGTGCTCCTGAACAGGAGTAGGCGAATCCGCCTGTCGATGACTTGTGTCGTGATGTTGAGTGACACTGGAGGCTGAAGGTTGAGACTCAACGGCAGTTCCACGCTCGCGGCATACACCGATCTTCTGTGTAACAAGAGCTTTATACGTCAATTTCTTTCTGAGGCCCTTCAGTCGATCAAGACTGAATTTATTGTCGAAGACCGTCAGTAGATGTTCATTCATAAATTTGACGTTGCCCTGCACACTCGCAAGCGCCTCAGCCGCCGCCACCATCTCAGTCTCTTCCTGAGTCCACCTAACCTTCTTTACGGCCACCTGCACTCGTTGGTTGGCCTCGTCTGGATGAGCTCTCCTCACATGGACCCCTAACCCGATGGAAGTGGGAAAGGATCGCGAACAATGGGGACATGGATGTAGTGCCCCCCGCGACGCAGGATGTTGTGCGTCGTTACTGGACTGGTTGGGATTTCTCGAGGTCGTCGGACAAACATTCCGATCCACTGTGGCCGCTGTCGTAGGGTCGGCGATCCGAGTGGCCCGAGGGCCCGCCGACAATGGGTCACTTGACCCATAATCTTTCTTTTGATTCTTCGGGCCTACGACAATAGAGCCATGGGGGTGGCAACCCCATGACCCATAACATGCCTCCCTCAAAGTGACTAGAGCCGCCGCCACATTAGCGCGAAGGCAGGCCATTTGGGTGGGCTGCACCCTTACAGCGGCTCATTACTGCTAGGCAGCACGTCTTGTCGCACAGGATTTAGCCGCAATGCACTGAATGGACAGGTCCAAACAATACATCACGTTACCGTCGGGAACCACGAGGA
>NW_027476121.1:150000-152500 GCF_051020955.1 Megalopta genalis
CCATTCAAGATGGACTTGGACGCGGTTGCGACGTTACGGGATAAATTGACCCTCCTGAACACTACATTTCCCAACGGCGGAACTCCGCGGGATTCAGTGCTGGGCTAATTCCTGTTCGCTCGCCGCTACTAAGGAAATCCTGGTTAGTTTCTTTTCCTCCGCTTAGTAATATGCTTAAATTCAGCGGGTAATCTCGCCTACTCTGAGGTCGTCGGAACGTGAAAAAAAATTTTTTCAGAGCTTCCCCCCCCGAAAGCATTTTGCGAAACGTGTACAGAGCAACACAAAAAAAAAAAAAAATAAAAAAAACACAAAAAACCCTTAAAGCAAAAAAAAAAACCGTTTATCGCGCCTCACCAATATATCTTTTATAAAATTCGATATCCTCTCCAAATATAGATCTTCGAAACACTCGCAAGACGATTACAATCGGTATAACTTTAACGTCCGTCCGAAAAGTACTTTCGGGGACTAGACGACCGATTGATCTCGTGCGGTTTCGCTATTCGATCATTTGAAGAGAACAAAAAGATATATGGGGCGACCGACAAACGGTTTTCCGTAGAACCAGACTCGCGATTGCGTTGACACACACACATCATAGCCACACCAATAGAAGAGTTTTAGGACGGTAACCCGGGTGGGGTGTTCTTTACTCAGAATATGTGCAACATCGGATCTATATAGCCATCGATACAATTCGTACACAAATGTGTCGTACGAAGAGAGAGACTTTTTTTCCTCTGGCAACATAACGGTAAGAGACATCCTTCCACACTCATAGGTTCCACTCCCTGGGGCTATGATATATATATACATATAAATTCAAATTCGAAGCAACGGTCACAATTCTACTCTATATTTTTGCGGGTTATGTGTTCTTTCGTTCAATTTCTTTCATGCGTTCGTTCGATCTCTGTACACAGTCTTCACATAGGACAGACTCGTGTAGTACGCTTTCGTGGGTTAAACCCATCTCGTTTCATTTCAGGCGACGTCGGGAGCGCGTTGAAAATGTACCAGTGAAATCTCGATAGTTCTACGAATACGAATCGTCCCGAAAAAGATTTTGTCACCGCTTCGAAGCGGTGTTTCAGACGGGCGGACGTATATAAAACATATACGACACACGACACCGCCTTCCACACTCACGCTAGTTCGAACACGATTTCCATCTCTCTCGAAGACTGTTAGACGTACGTAAAATTTCTCAATATTCATAGGACCGCGACAAACGCCGACGAAGCGCCCACCATTCGCTCGTACGTATATAGGCAACAAGTGCCATCAACGCAAGCAGTTTATAAGTACGTAAACGACCCTCAGCCAGGCGTGGTCCAGGAATTGTATCCGTGGACCGCAATGTGCGTTCGAAATGTCGATGTTCATGTGTCCTGCAGTTCACACGTTGACGCGCAATTAGCTGCGTTCTTCATCGACCCACGAGCCAAGTGATCCACCGTTCAGGGTAATTTTTCCCTTTTATTCTCTCATATATATATAATGTGTATTTGCTATCCACCACATTTTTGTGTTATATTTCGGAACAAGCCGATACCCGAAGAGCTCCAACCAGCGCGCGAAGGAGATTCGGGAGTCGTCGTACAACGACATAATTGTCCCTTAAAGAACGAGATATTTCCGTCGAAACCATATATATATGTACGAGCAAATCCAAAACCACTGTTTTCTTGCAAGTTCGACGGTCGGAGCGAATAGAACATTGAAAAGCCTTCTATCGAAGAAACACAGAGAGTATATCACCTCCAAAAACGACGGGGATATGGATATTCAAACTGGACAATTATCAACCCGATACTGGATTCGAAAAGTTTCTCTCTCCTTTCGTCGTTATTTACACCGGACGGACTCACGGCCGGCTCTAGCTGGGTGTCATATATATATACGTCCCACGCTCATGCTGCCACTAGCGCGCAACAGAGTAGGGTGTCAATGACAACGACACAGCATTGAAACGAGCTACACAAGCCGGTCTCTCTTGATACCAATGTAAACGAGCATTAAGTTATCTTCAGACTGCCCGATATTTTCGTCCTTTGGACTTTCCCAACGATTCCTTTTTTTCTTTTTTTTTTTTACACCACAGCGAAGACTTGAGGAAGCGTGATTAGCACGCTCGCATCCCTCCCTGTCCTACTACAACTGTGTGTGTGTGTGTGTAAAGAAAGAAAAAAGAATACATTGGCTTTCTCTCTATCGAGAAGATGGCCTACGCAACGCAGATCAAAGGCCTAATACGTGTAATATAATACGCGTCTGGCCGTGTATAAATCACGCACGAATGATCTGGTCGGGCCCAACTCTTCTCGTACGCTTATTTTTCCGTGTTGAGGCACTATCATAAAATCACACAAACCCCAACACGTGTGTGTCTTGGAAGGAAGATGGCCTACGCAACGCAGATCAAAGGCCTAATACGTGTAGTACACACGTCTGCCGTGTAAATCACGCACGAATGATCTGGTCGGGCCCAACTCTT
>NW_027476121.1:155000-167500 GCF_051020955.1 Megalopta genalis
TATCTTTGCCTTCATAAAATCACAAGATAATTTTATCTTCAAGAGTCTCGCTATTAACATCTTGTAAGATAAATGTACGTCCCAGCTAAAACGTACAAATACTTCAAGTTAAGTAATAATATATCATCGCTATTGACAAATTTTTAAGATCCAAGACACAGTTCTCTCTATATGTTTTAATATTTTTTATGTACTCAAATATATTCAAAGGAAAAAGTACATGGGTGATGCCATAGTCGTGGAAGCGCGTACGCTCACGCTGATCTTCTGACCGCCGGAAGCACGAAACCTCTGATCTGGGCAAAATCGGCAAGCCGAGGAAGAACGGACAGGACACATGCTGGACTGGCGAGAAAGCGTGTTCTTCCGCTCGCGCTAGGCATTTCGATTTCTGACACCTCTTGATTTAAAAAATCAGTTTTTTGATAGTTTTCTCTCTCCACTGGGCTATTTCATTTTAGCCACAGTTTTCAATTGGTACGATTTGCTTCCAAATCTTACAGATGCATTTTAAAAAATTTTTCCATCGCTCGGACAGAAGAGTCGATTGCTCAGTGAGTACGAGTATACATACAAAGTGCATACGGGTAACCAACCCCGTAGGGCTTGCCACATATGGGCCATTCGGTCAAAGACACCGACCCGTGGCCACGCTGTGTGGAGAAAAGTCCGTAACGTAAACGGCACGAAACAGTCAGGACCGAAGCCCCGAAGGAGCTCTGAGACAGCTTCTCGACCGAGATCGTAGAATTGGCCCAAAACCCGCTCTGCTCCGTCCGCCTCGCACGGACCGTGTATCTCTTATAGATACCGAACGGCCGGCAAGGACGCCGGCGCCGCCGGCCGAATAGCACGCGCGCTTATGAGTGTAAACCGCTGCGGCAACAGACCGCCCGGCCGTGCTGTTGTAACATAGCGCGTGAACGAACGAAAAAAATTTTTATAGTAAACATTAAAATAAATTACACTACCGTAAACTAGACAAAAAATTACACATTTTTTCCCAATATGAAAATTTTCACAAACTTTTTAAAGTCCCATCGCATCGAGTAAACTTTTTTAATAACGCGTCCGCACGATTCTAAATGCTTAATCCATATGTGAAATCGTTCACTGATCACGAATATCGCATTTAAAAAAATTACAAAAATTTATTTTTCAAAATAATCAAAAAAAACCGAAAAATCACAAGAGTAAAGTACCATTATTTTAAACAACATGTCGTTCTAAATGCTTAATCCCTATGTAAAAAAGTTATTTAAGCAAGAATATGTAATCGAAAAAAATTAGAAAAATTTATTTTAGCCGTAAATCGAAAATAATGGGGACACCGGAGCTGTTCGAAGCGCCGAGACGCGCCGCGTACGGCCGAATATTTTCTAAGTCCCAACGTACCGATCAAGAGTAAAGTACCATTTTCCTACATTAGATTTCGTTCTAAATGCTTAATCCCTATGTAAAAACGTTAGTTAAGCAAGAATATCGTATTTTTAAAAAAATCTAATGATAGGATTTTCCAGAAAATTGAAAAAACCGAAAAATGTCAAGAGTAAAGTGCCATTTTCTGACATTAGATTTCGTTCTAAATGCTTAATCCCTATGTAGAAACGTTAGTTAAGCAAGAATATCGTATTTTTAAAAAAATCTAATGATAGGATTTTTCAGAAAATTGAAAAAACCGTAAAATGTCAAGAGTAAAGTGCCATTATTTTAAACAATGTATCGTTCTAAATGCTTAATCCCTATGTAAAAAAGTTATTTAAGCAAGAATATGTTATTGAAAAAAATTAGAAAAATTTATTTTAGCCGTAAATCGAAAATAATGGGGACACCGGAGCTGTTCGAAGCGCCGAGACGCGCCGCGTACGGCCGAATATTTTCTAAGTCCCAACGTACCGATCAAGAGTAAAGTACCATTTTCCTACATTAGATTTCGTTCTAAATGCTTAATCCCTATGTAAAAACGTTAGTTAAGCAAGAATATCGTATTTTTAAAAAAATCTAATGATAGGATTTTCCAGAAAATTGAAAAAACCGAAAAATGTCAAGAGTAAAGTGCCATTTTCTGACATTAGATTTCGTTCTAAATGCTTAATCCCTATGTAGAAACGTTAGTTAAGCAAGAATATCGTATTTTTAAAAAAATCTAATGGTAGGATTTTTCAGAAAATTGAAAAAACCGTAAAATGTCAAGAGTAAAGTGCCCTTATTTTAAACATTATATCGTTCTAAATGCTTAATCCCTATGTAAAAAAGTTATCTAAGCAAGAATATGTTATTGAATAAAATGAGAAAAATTTATTTTAGCCGTAAATCGAAAATAATGGGTCGAGGGAATCGGTCGATTGCGCCGAGACGCGCTATGATGCAACAGACGAGCGATTGGAACGCCCGAATATTTTCAAAGTCCCAACGTACCGATCAAGAGTAAAGTACCATTTTCCTACATTAGATTTCGTTCTAAATGCTTAATCCCTATGTAAAAACGTTAGTTAAGCAAGAATATCGTATTTTTAAAAAAATCTAATGATAGGATTTTCCAGAAAATTGAAAAAACCGAAAAATGTCAAGAGTAAAGTGCCATTTTCTGACATTAGATTTCGTTCTAAATGCTTAATCCCTATGTAGAAACGTTAGTTATGCAAGATTATCGTATTTTTAAAAAAATCTAATGATAGGATTTTTCAGAAAATTGAAAAAACCGTAAAATGTCAAGAGTAAAGTGCCCTTATTTTAAACATTATATCGTTCTAAATGCTTAATCCCTATGTAAAAAAGTTATCTAAGCAAGAATATGTTATTGAATAAAATGAGAAAAATTTATTTTAGCCGTAAATCGAAAATAATGGGTCGAGCGAATCGGTCGATTGCGCCGAGACGCGCTATGATGCAACAGACGAGCGATTGGAACGCCCGAATATTTTCAAAGTCCCACCGTACCGATCAAGAGTAAAGTACCATTTTCCTACATTAGATTTCGTTCTAAATGCTTAATCCCTATGTAGAAACGTTAGTTAAGCAAGAATATCGTATTTTTAAAAAAATCTAATGATAGGATTTTCCAGAAAATTGAAAAAACCGAAAAATGTCAAGAGTAAAGTGCCATTTTCTGACATTAGATTTCGTTCTAAATGATTAATCCCTATGTAGAAACATTAGTTAAGCAAGAATATCGTATTTTTAAAAAAATCTAATGATAGGATTTTCCAGAAAATTGAAAAAACCGTAAAATGTCAAGAGTAAAGTGCCCTTATTTTAAACAATGTATCGTTCTAAATGCTTAATCCCTATGTAAAAAAGTTATTTAAGCAAGAATATGTTATTGAAAAAAATTAGAAAAATTTATTTTAGCCGTAAATCGAAAATAATGGGTCGAGCGAATCGGTCGATTGCGCCGAGACGCGCTATGATGCAACAGACGAGCGATTGGAACGCCCGAATATTTTCAAAGTCCCACCGTACCGATCAAGAGTAAAGTACCATTTTCCTACATTAGATTTCGTTCTAAATGCTTAATCCCTATGTAGAAACGTTAGTTAAGCAAGAATATCGTATTTTTAAAAAAATCTAATGATAGGATTTTCCAGAAAATTGAAAAAACCGAAAAATGTCAAGAGTAAAGTGCCATTTTCTGACATTAGATTTCGTTCTAAATGCTTAATCCCTATGTAGAAACGTTAGTTAAGCAAGAATATCGTATTTTTAAACAAATCTAATGGTAGGATTTTTCAGAAAATTGAAAAAACCGTAAAATGTCAAGAGTAAAGTGCCCTTATTTTAAACATTATATCGTTCTAAATGCTTAATCCCTATGTAAAAAAGTTATCTAAGCAAGAATATGTTATTGAATAAAATGAGAAAAATTTATTTTAGCCGTAAATCGAAAATAATGGGTCGAGCGAATCGGTCGATTGCGCCGAGACGCGCTATGATGCAACAGACGAGCGATTGGAACGCCCGAATATTTTCAAAGTCCCAACGTACCGGTCAAGAGTAAAGTACCATTTTCCTACATTAGATTTCGTTCTAAATGCTTAATCCCTATGTAAAAACGTTAGTTAAGCAAGAATATCGTATTTTAAAAAAAATCTAATGATAGGATTTTCCAGAAAATTGAAAAAACCGAAAAATGTCAAGAGTAAAGTGCCATTTTCTGACATTAGATTTCGTTCTAAATGCTTAATCCCTATGTAGAAACGTTAGCTAAGCAAGAATATCGTATTTTTAAAAAAATCTAATGATAGGATTTTTCATAAAATTGAAAAAACCGTAAAATGTCAAGAGTAAAGTGCCCTTACTTTAAACAATGTATCGTTCTAAATGCTTAATCCCTATGTAAAAAAGTTATTTAAGCAGGAATATGTTATTGAAAAAAATTAGAAAAATTTATTTTAGCCGTAAATCGAAAATAATGGATCGAGCGAATCGGTCGATTGCGCCGAGACGCGCTATGATGCAACAGACGAGCGATTGGAACGCCCGAATATTTTCAAAGTCCCAACGTACCGATCAAGAGTAAAGTACCATTTTCCTACATTAGATTTCGTTCTAAATGCTTAATCCCTATGTAAAAACGTTAGTTAAGCAAGAATATCGTATTTTTAAAAAAATCTAATGATAGGATTTCCCAGAAAATTGAAAAAACCGAAAAATGTCAAGAGTAAAGTGCCATTTTCTGACATTAGATTTCGTTCTAAATGCTTAATCCCTATGTAGAAACGTTAGTTAAGCAAGAATATCGTATTTTTAAACAAATCTAATGGTAGGATTTTTCCGAAAATTGAAAAAACCGTAAAATGTCAAGAGTAAAGTGCCCTTATTTTAAACATTATATCGTTCTAAATGCTTAATCCCTATGTAAAAAAGTTATCTAAGCAAGAATATGTTATTGAATAAAATGAGAAAAATTTATTTTAGCCGTAAATCGAAAATAATGGGTCGAGCGAATCGGTCGATTGCGCCGAGACGCGCTATGATGCAACAGACGAGCGATTGGAACGCCCGAATATTTTCAAAGTCCCAACGTACCGGTCAAGAGTAAAGTACCATTTTCCTACATTAGATTTCGTTCTAAATGCTTAATCCCTATGTAAAAACGTTAGTTAAGCAAGAATATCGTATTTTAAAAAAAATCTAATGATAGGATTTTCCAGAAAATTGAAAAAACCGAAAAATGTCAAGAGTAAAGTGCCATTTTCTGACATTAGATTTCGTTCTAAATGCTTAATCCCTATGTAGAAACGTTAGTTAAGCAAGATTATCGTATTTTTAAAAAAATCTAATGATAGGATTTTTCAGAAAATTGAAAAAACCGTAAAATGTCAAGAGTAAAGTGCCCTTATTTTAAACATTATATCGTTCTAAATGCTTAATCCCTATGTAAAAAAGTTATCTAAGCAAGAATATGTTATTGAATAAAATGAGAAAAATTTATTTTAGCCGTAAATCGAAAATAATGGGTCGAGCGAATCGGTCGATTGCGCCGAGACGCGCTATGATGCAACAGACGAGCGATTGGAACGCCCGAATATTTTCAAAGTCCCAACGTACCGGTCAAGAGTAAAGTACCATTTTCCTACATTAGATTTCGTTCTAAATGCTTAATCCCTATGTAAAAACGTTAGTTAAGCAAGAATATCGTATTTTAAAAAAAATCTAATGATAGGATTTTCCAGAAAATTGAAAAAACCGAAAAATGTCAAGAGTAAAGTACCATTTTCCTACATTAGATTTCGTTCTAAATGCTTAATCCCTATGTAAAAACGTTAGTTAAGCAAGAACATCGTATTTTTAAAAAAATCTAATGATAGGATTTTCCAGAAAATTGAAAAAACCGAAAAATGTCAAGAGTAAAGTGCCATTTTCTGACATTAGATTTCGTTCTAAATGCTTAATCCCTATGTAGAAACGTTAGTTAAGCAAGAATATCGTATTTTTAAACAAATCTAATGGTAGGATTTTTCAGAAAATTGAAAAAACCGTAAAATGTCAAGAGTAAAGTGCCCTTATTTTAAACATTATATCGTTCTAAATGCTTAATCCCTATGTAAAAAAGTTATCTAAGCAAGAATATGTTATTGAATAAAATGAGAAAAATTTATTTTAGCCGTAAATCGAAAATAATGGGTCGAGCGAATCGGTCGATTGCGCCGAGACGCGCTATGATGCAACAGACGAGCGATTGGAACGCCCGAATATTTTCAAAGTCCCAACGTACCGGTCAAGAGTAAAGTACCATTTTCCTACATTAGATTTCGTTCTAAATGCTTAATCCCTATGTAAAAACGTTAGTTAAGCAAGAATATCGTATTTTAAAAAAAATCTAATGATAGGATTTTCCAGAAAATTGAAAAAACCGAAAAATGTCAAGAGTAAAGTGCCATTTTCTGACATTAGATTTCGTTCTAAATGCTTAATCCCTATGTAGAAACGTTAGTTAAGCAAGATTATCGTATTTTTAAAAAAATCTAATGATAGGATTTTTCAGAAAATTGAAAAAACCGTAAAATGTCAAGAGTAAAGTGCCCTTATTTTAAACATTATATCGTTCTAAATGCTTAATCCCTATGTAAAAAAGTTATCTAAGCAAGAATATGTTATTGAATAAAATGAGAAAAATTTATTTTAGCCGTAAATCGAAAATAATGGGTCGAGCGAATCGGTCGATTGCGCCGAGACGCGCTATGATGCAACAGACGAGCGATTGGAACGCCCGAATATTTTCAAAGTCCCAACGTACCGGTCAAGAGTAAAGTACCATTTTCCTACATTAGATTTCGTTCTAAATGCTTAATCCCTATGTAAAAACGTTAGTTAAGCAAGAATATCGTATTTTAAAAAAAATCTAATGATAGGATTTTCCAGAAAATTGAAAAAACCGAAAAATGTCAAGAGTAAAGTGCCATTTTCTGACATTAGATTTCGTTCTAAATGCTTAATCCCTATGTAGAAACGTTAGTTATGCAAGATTATCGTATTTTTAAAAAAATCTAATGATAGGATTTTTCAGAAAATTGAAAAAACCGTAAAATGTCAAGAGTAAAGTGCCCTTATTTTAAACATTATATCGTTCTAAATGCTTAATCCCTATGTAAAAAAGTTATCTAAGCAAGAATATGTTATTGAATAAAATGAGAAAAATTTATTTTAGCCGTAAATCGAAAATAATGGGTCGAGCGAATCGGTCGATTGCGCCGAGACGCGCTATGATGCAACAGACGAGCGATTGGAACGCCCGAATATTTTCAAAGTCCCAACGTACCGGTCAAGAGTAAAGTACCATTTTCCTACATTAGATTTCGTTCTAAATGCTTAATCCCTATGTAAAAACGTTAGTTAAGCAAGAATATCGTATTTTAAAAAAAATCTAATGATAGGATTTTCCAGAAAATTGAAAAAACCGAAAAATGTCAAGAGTAAAGTGCCATTTTCTGACATTAGATTTCGTTCTAAATGCTTAATCCCTATGTAGAAACGTTAGTTATGCAAGATTATCGTATTTTTAAAAAAATCTAATGATAGGATTTTTCAGAAAATTGAAAAAACCGTAAAATGTCAAGAGTAAAGTGCCCTTATTTTAAACATTATATCGTTCTAAATGCTTAATCCCTATGTAAAAAAGTTATCTAAGCAAGAATATGTTATTGAATAAAATGAGAAAAATTTATTTTAGCCGTAAATCGAAAATAATGGGTCGAGCGAATCGGTCGATTGCGCCGAGACGCGCTATGATGCAACAGACGAGCGATTGGAACGCCCGAATATTTTCAAAGTCCCAAAGTACCGGTCAAGAGTAAAGTACCATTTTCCTACATTAGATTTCGTTCTAAATGCTTAATCCCTATGTAAAAACGTTAGTTAAGCAAGAATATCGTATTTTTAAAAAAATCTAATGATAGGATTTTCCAGAAAATTGAAAAAACCGAAAAATGTCTAGAGTAAAGTGCCATTTTCTGACATTAGATTTCGTTCTAAATGCTTAATCCCTATGTAGAAACGTTAGTTAAGCAAGAATATCGTATTTTTAAAAAAATCTAATGGTAGGATTTTTCAGAAAATTGAAAAAACCGTAAAATGTCAAGAGTAAAGTGCCCTTATTTTAAACATTATATCGTTCTAAATGCTTAATCCCTATGTAAAAAAGTTATCTAAGCAAGAATATGTTATTGAATAAAATGAGAAAAATTTATTTTAGCCGTAAATCGAAAATAATGGGGACACCGGAGCTGTTCGAAGCGCCGAGACGCGCCGCGTACGGCCGAATATTTTCTAAGTCCCAACGTACCGATCAAGAGTAAAGTACCATTTTCCTACATTAGATTTCGTTCTAAATGCTTAATCCCTATGTAAAAACGTTAGTTAAGCAAGAATATCGTATTTTTAAAAAAATCTAATGATAGGATTTTCCAGAAAATTGAAAAAACCGAAAAATGTCAAGAGTAAAGTGCCATTTTCTGACATTAGATTTCGTTCTAAATGCTTAATCCCTATGTAGAAACGTTAGTTAAGCAAGAATATCGTATTTTTAAAAAAATCTAATGGTAGGATTTTTCAGAAAATTGAAAAAACCGTAAAATGTCAAGAGTAAAGTGCCCTTATTTTAAACATTATATCGTTCTAAATGCTTAATCCCTATGTAAAAAAGTTATCTAAGCAAGAATATGTTATTGAATAAAATGAGAAAAATTTATTTTAGCCGTAAATCGAAAATAATGGGTCGAGCGAATCGGTCGATTGCGCCGAGACGCGCTATGATGCAACAGACGAGCGATTGGAACGCCCGAATATTTTCAAAGTCCCAACGTACCGATCAAGAGTAAAGTACCATTTTCCTACATTAGATTTCGTTCTAAATGCTTAATCCCTATGTAAAAACGTTAGTTAAGCAAGAATATCGTATTTTAAAAAAAATCTAATGATAGGATTTTCCAGAAAATTGAAAAAACCGAAAAATGTCAAGAGTAAAGTGCCATTTTCTGACATTAGATTTCGTTCTAAATGCTTAATCCCTATGTAGAAACGTTAGTTAAGCAAGAATATCGTATTTTTAAAAAAATCTAATGATAGGATTTTTCAGAAAATTGAAAAAACCGTAAAATGTCAAGAGTAAAGTGCCATTATTTTAAACAATGTATCGTTCTAAATGCTTAATCCCTATGTAAAAAAGTTATTTAAGCAAGAATATGTTATTGAAAAAAATTAGAAAAATTTATTTTAGCCGTAAATCGAAAATAATGGGGACACCGGAGCTGTTCGAAGCGCCGAGACGCGCCGCGTACGGCCGAATATTTTCTAAGTCCCAACGTACCGATCAAGAGTAAAGTACCATTTTCCTACATTAGATTTCGTTCTAAATGCTTAATCCCTATGTAAAAACGTTAGTTAAGCAAGAATATCGTATTTTTAAAAAAATCTAATGATAGGATTTTCCAGAAAATTGAAAAAACCGAAAAATGTCAAGAGTAAAGTGCCATTTTCTGACATTAGATTTCGTTCTAAATGCTTAATCCCTATGTAGAAACGTTAGTTAAGCAAGAATATCGTATTTTTAAAAAAATCTAATGGTAGGATTTTTCAGAAAATTGAAAAAACCGTAAAATGTCAAGAGTAAAGTGCCCTTATTTTAAACATTATATCGTTCTAAATGCTTAATCCCTATGTAAAAAAGTTATCTAAGCAAGAATATGTTATTGAATAAAATGAGAAAAATTTATTTTAGCCGTAAATCGAAAATAATGGGTCGAGCGAATCGGTCGATTGCGCCGAGACGCGCTATGATGCAACAGACGAGCGATTGGAACGCCCGAATATTTTCAAAGTCCCAACGTACCGGTCAAGAGTAAAGTACCATTTTCCTACATTAGATTTCGTTCTAAATGCTTAATCCCTATGTAAAAACGTTAGTTAAGCAAGAATATCGTATTTTTAAAAAAATCTAATGATAGGATTTTCCAGAAAATTGAAAAAACCGAAAAATGTCAAGAGTAAAGTGCCATTTTCTGACATTAGATTTCGTTCTAAATGCTTAATCCCTATGTAGAAACGTTAGTTAAGCAAGATTATCGTATTTTTAAAAAAATCTAATGATAGGATTTTTCAGAAAATTGAAAAAACCGTAAAATGTCAAGAGTAAAGTGCCCTTATTTTAAACATTATATCGTTCTAAATGCTTAATCCCTATGTAAAAAAGTTATCTAAGCAAGAATATGTTATTGAATAAAATGAGAAAAATTTATTTTAGCCGTAAATCGAAAATAATGGGTCGAGCGAATCGGTCGATTGCGCCGAGACGCGCTATGATGCAACAGACGAGCGATTGGAACGCCCGAATATTTTCAAAGTCCCAACGTACCGGTCAAGAGTAAAGTACCATTTTCCTACATTAGATTTCGTTCTAAATGCTTAATCCCTATGTAAAAACGTTAGTTAAGCAAGAATATCGTATTTTAAAAAAAATCTAATGATAGGATTTTCCAGAAAATTGAAAAAACCGAAAAATGTCAAGAGTAAAGTGCCATTTTCTGACATTAGATTTCGTTCTAAATGCTTAATCCCTATGTAGAAACGTTAGTTAAGCAAGAATATCGTATTTTTAAAAAAATCTAATGGTAGGATTTTTCAGAAAATTGAAAAAACCGTAAAATGTCAAGAGTAAAGTGCCATTATTTTAAACAATGTATCGTTCTAAATGCTTAATCCCTATGTAAAAAAGTTATCTAAGCAAGAATATGTTATTGAATAAAATGAGAAAAATTTATTTTAGCCGTAAATCGAAAAAAAGACTGTTCGTTTCTCTGTCTCTCTCGCGCGATCGAAGTATTGATGTTTCCCGGCAAAGTAATGGGATATTAATTAAACTTTATACACGAAATTACTCGTTTTGATCCCCGCTACACAGCCGTATACTTTTTATAATTTTGTGGAATCGGGAACCTTGAAATATTTAACATAACGCGGATCGACTGTCTCTGTCTCTTTCTAGATCGGAATTATCGATGTTTCCCGGCAAACTATTGGGAGATTATTTAAACTTTATACATGAAATTACTCGTTTTGATCCCCGCTACACAGCCGTATACTTTTTATAATTTTGTGGAATCGGTAACCTGGAGATATTTAACATAACGCGGATCGACTGTCTCTGTCTCTTTCTAGATCGGAATAATCGATGTTTCCCGGCAAACTATTGGGAGATTAATTAAACTTTATACATGAAATTACTCGTTTTGGTCCCCGCTACACAGCCGTATACTTTTTATAATTTTGTGGAATCGGTAACCTTGAGATATTTAACATAACGCGGATCGACTGTCTCTGTCTCTTTCTAGATCGGAATTATCGATGTTTCCCGGCAAACTATTGGGAGATTATTTAAACTTTATACATGAAATTACTCGTTTTGATCCCCGCTACACAGCCGTATACTTTTTATAATTTTGTGGAATCGGTAACCTGGAGATATTTAACATAACGCGGATCGACTGTCTCTGTCTCTTTCTAGATCGGAATAATCGATGTTTCCCGGCAAACTAATGGGAGTTTAATTAAACTTTATGCATCAAATCATTCAGTTTGACTCCTGCAACACAACCAAACACTCTCTGTAATTTTCTGAACTGAAAAACCACTGAAATTGCGCTCGAAATGCGGAGCGACGGGTCGACGCGTCTGCACTGTGCGACAGCTAGTCAAAACGTCCGAACAGCGTATTGTTTTCGATCTCTTGGTATAATATTCGTATTCCTTGCTGTGTATAGCTTCCGATCGATTATTGCAATGGTCAAAGTTCCAGCGGCGTAATGCTTTCCATAAGATTACATTAATATAACCAGCGGCATATTGCTTTCTATCTTGTAATGAAAATTTTATAACCAAGTACCAACGGCGTATTGCTTTCGTTCGGATAATGGAGATTTTACAACCAAGTACCAGCGGTTTCTGTCTTATAATTAAATTATTATAATAAAATAAAGTACCAGCGGCGTGTTACTTTCGTTCGGATAATGGAGATTTTACAACCAAGTATCAGCGGTTTCTGTCTTATAATTAAATTATTATAATAAAATAAAGTACCAGCGGCGTGTTACTTTCGTTCGGATAATGGAGATTTTATGTCCAGCGGCGTAGTGCTTTCTATCTTATAATGTAATTCTTATTACAAAGTACCAGCGGCGTATTGCTTCGTACCAGCGGCGTATTGCTTTTTTACCAGCGGCGTATTGTTTCGTACCAGCGGCGTATTGCTTTTTTTTCCAGCGGCGTATTGGTTCGTACCAGCGGCGTATTGCTTTTTTTCCAGCGGCGTATTGCTTTTTTTCCAGCGGCGTATTGGTTCGTACCAGCGGCGTATTGCTTTTTTTTCCAGCGGCGTATTGTTTCGTACCAGCGGCGTATTGCTTTTTTTCCAGCGGCGTATTGCTTTTTTTCCAGCGGCGTATTGGTTCGTACCAGCGGCGTATTGCTTTTTTTTCCAGCGGCGTATTGTTTCGTACCAGCGGCGT
>NW_027476121.1:172500-175000 GCF_051020955.1 Megalopta genalis
AAATCTTTTATAGACACCACGGAATTCTTCGACGTGGTAGTGTGGGATTCCTTATACCCACTAAAAACCTCTCTCTTCTCACGCCTAGATGTTATGGCGGAGGACGGCTTTATTTCCTGGTGCCGAATTTGCGATGTTGGGGCCCAGGTTGCCCATTACAGTGGCCGTGAATCGGGCGATCACCCAACGCCCTCCCTATTACCCGGATGACAGATGTTGTTTGTCATCTTATTCCATCTTGTCCAGTTCGTGTGCGATCCCTGAAGGGCCCTCGTAGTTATTGATCTTAAGAGCCCTTTGAGTCCCAGTGCGGAGATCGATTCAGCCGAGAGCGATGCCCACACGCCGCGCCAGGAGATGGTGACCGACGTCACTCTAACAGCTTCCGCCAAAACCCCAAATTCCTGGGCGACGCGATGCCTTAACAGCGGGGTGTCGTATTTAGCGACTTTCCTCGCATGTGCATCATTAAGCGACGTCGCACCGCTAACGACCTGGCTGTCGATGACCCTGACAGCTCCATCCTTAAAGGCCACCAAATCAGGCTTCTGCAGACCCGACTGCAGGACATAATGCGGATTCTCCCTAACCCTCCACCCACTCTGCCTCAGACCAAATGCTACGATTCGGCATATGGCATCGTGTCTGAGTATTCGACCCCCATGAGTCCGGTGACATCCCTGCACTATGTGTGCCGCCGTCTCCGTTACGGCGCACCCAGCACGACACAACACAGGAGCCCCATTCCCACGACGGCCTCTTGATGTTCTTACTCTGGTGGGCAGGGCGTTAATACGTACATGATGATATTGCACGTAATCCCTGCCGGGGATCCCCGCAGAACAGGCGTCAACCCAAGAGCTGCTATCGATGACTTTAGCAGCCTCACGCAATTCTCCTCCATCGTTAGACTGATGGAGTAAAGATGCCCAGTATTTGGCACGATCCTCAGGTTGGAAAAGCGCCCGACCTTGGATAGTCAGAGCACTCTCCGCCCGTCGAACCGCTGCCACAACCGCCGGATGTTGGGAGGCATCTCTTGCAGCCGCACAGGAGGACCTCGCCATTGATGTTAACCTGGCGTGCATCATACCCGGTATCGATGTTCGAAACGCGGGGATGCCAAGTCCACCCTCCCTGCAACTGGCGTGGAAATACCCAAGTGGTACATCTTTGGGCAGACGCAACCACCTTCGAACGGCCAGCCGCGTCTGTTTATCTAATGCCTTCAAGATTTTAAGTGGGCATCTTGTCAAAACCAGCTGGTGATAAAAACGCGGAATGAGGAAACAGCGCAAGATCTTGAGGCGCTGTTGAGGCTTGAGTGGCGCCTTGGTGATATTGGCCAACTCTCTGTCTAGCTTGCCCCCAGGTTTTTCAATACCCATTGGCGAGATCTTAATGCCCAGATATCGGAAGCCCTCGGTAGGTCCCAGTTGTTTTATAGACCGACCGTTGACCTCAAATTTGCTGGCGGAGAGTATCTTGTACTTCTTTTCTTTACCAGCGATCTGGATGGACATAGCCAGACATTTATCGGAGTTGAATTCCAACCCGTACTTTCGTGCCTCTTCCTCAGTCGTTCGAAGCATGCCCTGCATTCCTGAAACGGAGGACGCGAACAAGATCAGGTCATCCGCATACGCCAGTATATTGACCCTTTGCTCCCTGATAACATAGCCGACCTCCTCGGGTAACACCCTTATCACCCGGTCCATGACGATCGAGAATAGCAGGGACGACAAGGGATCGCCCTGCCGCACACCCCTCGCTACCCGGATCGGATCCGATGTCTCTCCATGGACCTGAAGCACGGTTCGGCTATTATGGTACGTCGCTGTTATGTACCTCACAAAGAGCTCCGGGAGTCCCAATTCCCTTAGTGCCGATGTTATGGCATGGTGACTAACGCTGTCAAACGCCTTGGCCACATCTAAGGACACAACGTGAAGCTGCTTTAAGCAGCTCCGTGCGTCACGAAGGGCAGTTGACAGTACAAGAACGTTCTCAGCACAGCCATCGTGTACTCCTCGTTGCCGCTCATCGATGAGACCGGCTTTTGCCAATCTCACCGCCAAGATTTTATGCAGCTGACGAACGACGACTGAAGCCACACTTATAGGACGGAACTCGGATGGTGTTGAGCTTCCGTCCTTCTTAGGGATAAATACCGTCCTGCTGATGAGGAGCTCAGATGGAAATGCCCCTACCGCAAGGATGACATTATAAAATAAGGTTCTTAGAACTACCGGCACACTCCTCCATTGCCTGCTCGAGATGTTATCGAGACCCGATGCCGAGGAGAGCGGGATCTCATTGGCCTGGATCTCATGGCCACGAACCGGCTCAGCGATCCAATGCAGGTCCTCCCTTTCCTGAACTGGATGAAGGTGTTCAATGGGGACAGAAGGACTGGTGAGCATAGGTGTCCAGTACTCCACCATCTCGCCAACGGTTGGTGTTTGAGCCTGCACCGGGCCATCCAGTACAAGCTTGGCCG
>NW_027476121.1:185000-207500 GCF_051020955.1 Megalopta genalis
CGCCGAGACGCGCCGCGTACGGCCGAATATTTTCTAAGTCCCAACGTACCGATCAAGAGTAAAGTACCATTTTCCTACATTAGATTTCGTTCTAAATGCTTAATCCCTATGTAAAAACGTTAGTTAAGCAAGAATATCGTATTTTTAAAAAAATCTAATGATAGGATTTTCCAGAAAATTGAAAAAACCGAAAAATGTCAAGAGTAAAGTGCCATTTTCTGACATTAGATTTCGTTCTAAATGCTTAATCCCTATGTAGAAACGTTAGTTAAGCAAGAATATCGTATTTTTAAAAAAATCTAATGATAGGATTTTTCAGAAAATTGAAAAAACCGTAAAATGTCAAGAGTAAAGTGCCATTATTTTAAACAATGTATCGTTCTAAATGCTTAATCCCTATGTAAAAAAGTTATTTAAGCAAGAATATGTTATTGAAAAAAATTAGAAAAATTTATTTTAGCCGTAAATCGAAAATAATGGGGACACCGGAGCTGTTCGAAGCGCCGAGACGCGCCGCGTACGGCCGAATATTTTCTAAGTCCCAACGTACCGATCAAGAGTAAAGTACCATTTTCCTACATTAGATTTCGTTCTAAATGCTTAATCCCTATGTAAAAACGTTAGTTAAGCAAGAATATCGTATTTTTAAAAAAATCTAATGATAGGATTTTCCAGAAAATTGAAAAAACCGAAAAATGTCAAGAGTAAAGTGCCATTTTCTGACATTAGATTTCGTTCTAAATGCTTAATCCCTATGTAGAAACGTTAGTTAAGCAAGAATATCGTATTTTTAAAAAAATCTAATGGTAGGATTTTTCAGAAAATTGAAAAAACCGTAAAATGTCAAGAGTAAAGTGCCCTTATTTTAAACATTATATCGTTCTAAATGCTTAATCCCTATGTAAAAAAGTTATCTAAGCAAGAATATGTTATTGAATAAAATGAGAAAAATTTATTTTAGCCGTAAATCGAAAATAATGGGTCGAGGGAATCGGTCGATTGCGCCGAGACGCGCTATGATGCAACAGACGAGCGATTGGAACGCCCGAATATTTTCAAAGTCCCAACGTACCGATCAAGAGTAAAGTACCATTTTCCTACATTAGATTTCGTTCTAAATGCTTAATCCCTATGTAAAAACGTTAGTTAAGCAAGAATATCGTATTTTTAAAAAAATCTAATGATAGGATTTTCCAGAAAATTGAAAAAACCGAAAAATGTCAAGAGTAAAGTGCCATTTTCTGACATTAGATTTCGTTCTAAATGCTTAATCCCTATGTAGAAACGTTAGTTATGCAAGATTATCGTATTTTTAAAAAAATCTAATGATAGGATTTTTCAGAAAATTGAAAAAACCGTAAAATGTCAAGAGTAAAGTGCCCTTATTTTAAACATTATATCGTTCTAAATGCTTAATCCCTATGTAAAAAAGTTATCTAAGCAAGAATATGTTATTGAATAAAATGAGAAAAATTTATTTTAGCCGTAAATCGAAAATAATGGGTCGAGCGAATCGGTCGATTGCGCCGAGACGCGCTATGATGCAACAGACGAGCGATTGGAACGCCCGAATATTTTCAAAGTCCCAACGTACCGGTCAAGAGTAAAGTACCATTTTCCTACATTAGATTTCGTTCTAAATGCTTAATCCCTATGTAAAAACGTTAGTTAAGCAAGAATATCGTATTTTAAAAAAAATCTAATGATAGGATTTTCCAGAAAATTGAAAAAACCGAAAAATGTCAAGAGTAAAGTGCCATTTTCTGACATTAGATTTCGTTCTAAATGCTTAATCCCTATGTAGAAACGTTAGTTAAGCAAGAATATCGTATTTTTAAAAAAATCTAATGGTAGGATTTTTCAGAAAATTGAAAAAACCGTAAAATGTCAAGAGTAAAGTGCCCTTATTTTAAACATTATATCGTTCTAAATGCTTAATCCCTATGTAAAAAAGTTATCTAAGCAAGAATATGTTATTGAATAAAATGAGAAAAATTTATTTTAGCCGTAAATCGAAAATAATGGGTCGAGCGAATCGGTCGATTGCGCCGAGACGCGCTATGATGCAACAGACGAGCGATTGGAACGCCCGAATATTTTCAAAGTCCCAACGTACCGGTCAAGAGTAAAGTACCATTTTCCTACATTAGATTTCGTTCTAAATGCTTAATCCCTATGTAAAAACGTTAGTTAAGCAAGAACATCGTATTTTTAAAAAAATCTAATGATAGGATTTTCCAGAAAATTGAAAAAACCGAAAAATGTCAAGAGTAAAGTGCCATTTTCTGACATTAGATTTCGTTCTAAATGCTTAATCCCTATGTAGAAACGTTAGTTAAGCAAGAATATCGTATTTTTAAACAAATCTAATGGTAGGATTTTTCAGAAAATTGAAAAAACCGTAAAATGTCAAGAGTAAAGTGCCCTTATTTTAAACATTATATCGTTCTAAATGCTTAATCCCTATGTAAAAAAGTTATCTAAGCAAGAATATGTTATTGAATAAAATGAGAAAAATTTATTTTAGCCGTAAATCGAAAATAATGGGTCGAGCGAATCGGTCGATTGCGCCGAGACGCGCTATGATGCAACAGACGAGCGATTGGAACGCCCGAATATTTTCAAAGTCCCAACGTACCGGTCAAGAGTAAAGTACCATTTTCCTACATTAGATTTCGTTCTAAATGCTTAATCCCTATGTAAAAACGTTAGTTAAGCAAGAATATCGTATTTTAAAAAAAATCTAATGATAGGATTTTCCAGAAAATTGAAAAAACCGAAAAATGTCAAGAGTAAAGTGCCATTTTCTGACATTAGATTTCGTTCTAAATGCTTAATCCCTATGTAGAAACGTTAGTTAAGCAAGAATATCGTATTTTTAAAAAAATCTAATGGTAGGATTTTTCAGAAAATTGAAAAAACCGTAAAATGTCAAGAGTAAAGTGCCCTTATTTTAAACATTATATCGTTCTAAATGCTTAATCCCTATGTAAAAAAGTTATCTAAGCAAGAATATGTTATTGAATAAAATGAGAAAAATTTATTTTAGCCGTAAATCGAAAATAATGGGTCGAGCGAATCGGTCGATTGCGCCGAGACGCGCTATGATGCAACAGACGAGCGATTGGAACGCCCGAATATTTTCAAAGTCCCAACGTACCGGTCAAGAGTAAAGTACCATTTTCCTACATTAGATTTCGTTCTAAATGCTTAATCCCTATGTAAAAACGTTAGTTAAGCAAGAACATCGTATTTTTAAAAAAATCTAATGATAGGATTTTCCAGAAAATTGAAAAAACCGAAAAATGTCAAGAGTAAAGTGCCATTTTCTGACATTAGATTTCGTTCTAAATGCTTAATCCCTATGTAGAAACGTTAGTTAAGCAAGAATATCGTATTTTTAAACAAATCTAATGGTAGGATTTTTCAGAAAATTGAAAAAACCGTAAAATGTCAAGAGTAAAGTGCCCTTATTTTAAACATTATATCGTTCTAAATGCTTAATCCCTATGTAAAAAAGTTATCTAAGCAAGAATATGTTATTGAATAAAATGAGAAAAATTTATTTTAGCCGTAAATCGAAAATAATGGGTCGAGCGAATCGGTCGATTGCGCCGAGACGCGCTATGATGCAACAGACGAGCGATTGGAACGCCCGAATATTTTCAAAGTCCCAACGTACCGGTCAAGAGTAAAGTACCATTTTCCTACATTAGATTTCGTTCTAAATGCTTAATCCCTATGTAAAAACGTTAGTTAAGCAAGAATATCGTATTTTAAAAAAAATCTAATGATAGGATTTTCCAGAAAATTGAAAAAACCGAAAAATGTCAAGAGTAAAGTGCCATTTTCTGACATTAGATTTCGTTCTAAATGCTTAATCCCTATGTAGAAACGTTAGTTAAGCAAGATTATCGTATTTTTAAAAAAATCTAATGATAGGATTTTTCAGAAAATTGAAAAAACCGTAAAATGTCAAGAGTAAAGTGCCCTTATTTTAAACATTATATCGTTCTAAATGCTTAATCCCTATGTAAAAAAGTTATCTAAGCAAGAATATGTTATTGAATAAAATGAGAAAAATTTATTTTAGCCGTAAATCGAAAATAATGGGTCGAGCGAATCGGTCGATTGCGCCGAGACGCGCTATGATGCAACAGACGAGCGATTGGAACGCCCGAATATTTTCAAAGTCCCAACGTACCGGTCAAGAGTAAAGTACCATTTTCCTACATTAGATTTCGTTCTAAATGCTTAATCCCTATGTAAAAACGTTAGTTAAGCAAGAATATCGTATTTTAAAAAAAATCTAATGATAGGATTTTCCAGAAAATTGAAAAAACCGAAAAATGTCAAGAGTAAAGTGCCATTTTCTGACATTAGATTTCGTTCTAAATGCTTAATCCCTATGTAGAAACGTTAGTTATGCAAGATTATCGTATTTTTAAAAAAATCTAATGATAGGATTTTTCAGAAAATTGAAAAAACCGTAAAATGTCAAGAGTAAAGTGCCCTTATTTTAAACATTATATCGTTCTAAATGCTTAATCCCTATGTAAAAAAGTTATCTAAGCAAGAATATGTTATTGAATAAAATGAGAAAAATTTATTTTAGCCGTAAATCGAAAATAATGGGTCGAGGGAATCGGTCGATTGCGCCGAGACGCGCTATGATGCAACAGACGAGCGATTGGAACGCCCGAATATTTTCAAAGTCCCAACGTACCGATCAAGAGTAAAGTACCATTTTCCTACATTAGATTTCGTTCTAAATGCTTAATCCCTATGTAAAAACGTTAGTTAAGCAAGAATATCGTATTTTAAAAAAAATCTAATGATAGGATTTTCCAGAAAATTGAAAAAACCGAAAAATGTCAAGAGTAAAGTGCCATTTTCTGACATTAGATTTCGTTCTAAATGCTTAATCCCTATGTAGAAACGTTAGTTAAGCAAGATTATCGTATTTTTAAAAAAATCTAATGATAGGATTTTTCAGAAAATTGAAAAAACCGTAAAATGTCAAGAGTAAAGTGCCCTTATTTTAAACATTATATCGTTCTAAATGCTTAATCCCTATGTAAAAAAGTTATCTAAGCAAGAATATGTTATTGAATAAAATGAGAAAAATTTATTTTAGCCGTAAATCGAAAATAATGGGTCGAGCGAATCGGTCGATTGCGCCGAGACGCGCTATGATGCAACAGACGAGCGATTGGAACGCCCGAATATTTTCAAAGTCCCAACGTACCGGTCAAGAGTAAAGTACCATTTTCCTACATTAGATTTCGTTCTAAATGCTTAATCCCTATGTAAAAACGTTAGTTAAGCAAGAACATCGTATTTTTAAAAAAATCTAATGATAGGATTTTCCAGAAAATTGAAAAAACCGAAAAATGTCAAGAGTAAAGTGCCATTTTCTGACATTAGATTTCGTTCTAAATGCTTAATCCCTATGTAGAAACGTTAGTTAAGCAAGAATATCGTATTTTTAAACAAATCTAATGGTAGGATTTTTCAGAAAATTGAAAAAACCGTAAAATGTCAAGAGTAAAGTGCCCTTATTTTAAACATTATATCGTTCTAAATGCTTAATCCCTATGTAAAAAAGTTATCTAAGCAAGAATATGTTATTGAATAAAATGAGAAAAATTTATTTTAGCCGTAAATCGAAAATAATGGGTCGAGCGAATCGGTCGATTGCGCCGAGACGCGCTATGATGCAACAGACGAGCGATTGGAACGCCCGAATATTTTCAAAGTCCCAACGTACCGGTCAAGAGTAAAGTACCATTTTCCTACATTAGATTTCGTTCTAAATGCTTAATCCCTATGTAAAAACGTTAGTTAAGCAAGAATATCGTATTTTAAAAAAAATCTAATGATAGGATTTTCCAGAAAATTGAAAAAACCGAAAAATGTCAAGAGTAAAGTGCCATTTTCTGACATTAGATTTCGTTCTAAATGCTTAATCCCTATGTAGAAACGTTAGTTAAGCAAGAATATCGTATTTTTAAAAAAATCTAATGGTAGGATTTTTCAGAAAATTGAAAAAACCGTAAAATGTCAAGAGTAAAGTGCCCTTATTTTAAACATTATATCGTTCTAAATGCTTAATCCCTATGTAAAAAAGTTATCTAAGCAAGAATATGTTATTGAATAAAATGAGAAAAATTTATTTTAGCCGTAAATCGAAAATAATGGGTCGAGCGAATCGGTCGATTGCGCCGAGACGCGCTATGATGCAACAGACGAGCGATTGGAACGCCCGAATATTTTCAAAGTCCCAACGTACCGGTCAAGAGTAAAGTACCATTTTCCTACATTAGATTTCGTTCTAAATGCTTAATCCCTATGTAAAAACGTTAGTTAAGCAAGAACATCGTATTTTTAAAAAAATCTAATGATAGGATTTTCCAGAAAATTGAAAAAACCGAAAAATGTCAAGAGTAAAGTGCCATTTTCTGACATTAGATTTCGTTCTAAATGCTTAATCCCTATGTAGAAACGTTAGTTAAGCAAGAATATCGTATTTTTAAAAAAATCTAATGGTAGGATTTTTCAGAAAATTGAAAAAACCGTAAAATGTCAAGAGTAAAGTGCCCTTATTTTAAACATTATATCGTTCTAAATGCTTAATCCCTATGTAAAAAAGTTATCTAAGCAAGAATATGTTATTGAATAAAATGAGAAAAATTTATTTTAGCCGTAAATCGAAAATAATGGGTCGAGCGAATCGGTCGATTGCGCCGAGACGCGCTATGATGCAACAGACGAGCGATTGGAACGCCCGAATATTTTCAAAGTCCCAACGTACCGGTCAAGAGTAAAGTACCATTTTCCTACATTAGATTTCGTTCTAAATGCTTAATCCCTATGTAAAAACGTTAGTTAAGCAAGAATATCGTATTTTAAAAAAAATCTAATGATAGGATTTTCCAGAAAATTGAAAAAACCGAAAAATGTCAAGAGTAAAGTGCCATTTTCTGACATTAGATTTCGTTCTAAATGCTTAATCCCTATGTAGAAACGTTAGTTAAGCAAGATTATCGTATTTTTAAAAAAATCTAATGATAGGATTTTTCAGAAAATTGAAAAAACCGTAAAATGTCAAGAGTAAAGTGCCCTTATTTTAAACATTATATCGTTCTAAATGCTTAATCCCTATGTAAAAAAGTTATCTAAGCAAGAATATGTTATTGAATAAAATGAGAAAAATTTATTTTAGCCGTAAATCGAAAATAATGGGTCGAGCGAATCGGTCGATTGCGCCGAGACGCGCTATGATGCAACAGACGAGCGATTGGAACGCCCGAATATTTTCAAAGTCCCAACGTACCGGTCAAGAGTAAAGTACCATTTTCCTACATTAGATTTCGTTCTAAATGCTTAATCCCTATGTAAAAACGTTAGTTAAGCAAGAATATCGTATTTTAAAAAAAATCTAATGATAGGATTTTCCAGAAAATTGAAAAAACCGAAAAATGTCAAGAGTAAAGTGCCATTTTCTGACATTAGATTTCGTTCTAAATGCTTAATCCCTATGTAGAAACGTTAGTTATGCAAGATTATCGTATTTTTAAAAAAATCTAATGATAGGATTTTTCAGAAAATTGAAAAAACCGTAAAATGTCAAGAGTAAAGTGCCCTTATTTTAAACATTATATCGTTCTAAATGCTTAATCCCTATGTAAAAAAGTTATCTAAGCAAGAATATGTTATTGAATAAAATGAGAAAAATTTATTTTAGCCGTAAATCGAAAATAATGGGTCGAGGGAATCGGTCGATTGCGCCGAGACGCGCTATGATGCAACAGACGAGCGATTGGAACGCCCGAATATTTTCAAAGTCCCAACGTACCGATCAAGAGTAAAGTACCATTTTCCTACATTAGATTTCGTTCTAAATGCTTAATCCCTATGTAAAAACGTTAGTTAAGCAAGAATATCGTATTTTAAAAAAAATCTAATGATAGGATTTTCCAGAAAATTGAAAAAACCGAAAAATGTCAAGAGTAAAGTGCCATTTTCTGACATTAGATTTCGTTCTAAATGCTTAATCCCTATGTAGAAACGTTAGTTAAGCAAGATTATCGTATTTTTAAAAAAATCTAATGATAGGATTTTTCAGAAAATTGAAAAAACCGTAAAATGTCAAGAGTAAAGTGCCCTTATTTTAAACATTATATCGTTCTAAATGCTTAATCCCTATGTAAAAAAGTTATCTAAGCAAGAATATGTTATTGAATAAAATGAGAAAAATTTATTTTAGCCGTAAATCGAAAATAATGGGTCGAGCGAATCGGTCGATTGCGCCGAGACGCGCTATGATGCAACAGACGAGCGATTGGAACGCCCGAATATTTTCAAAGTCCCAACGTACCGGTCAAGAGTAAAGTACCATTTTCCTACATTAGATTTCGTTCTAAATGCTTAATCCCTATGTAAAAACGTTAGTTAAGCAAGAATATCGTATTTTAAAAAAAATCTAATGATAGGATTTTCCAGAAAATTGAAAAAACCGAAAAATGTCAAGAGTAAAGTGCCATTTTCTGACATTAGATTTCGTTCTAAATGCTTAATCCCTATGTAGAAACGTTAGTTATGCAAGATTATCGTATTTTTAAAAAAATCTAATGGTAGGATTTTTCAGAAAATTGAAAAAACCGTAAAATGTCAAGAGTAAAGTGCCCTTATTTTAAACATTATATCGTTCTAAATGCTTAATCCCTATGTAAAAAAGTTATCTAAGCAAGAATATGTTATTGAATAAAATGAGAAAAATTTATTTTAGCCGTAAATCGAAAATAATGGGTCGAGGGAATCGGTCGATTGCGCCGAGACGCGCTATGATGCAACAGACGAGCGATTGGAACGCCCGAATATTTTCAAAGTCCCAACGTACCGGTCAAGAGTAAAGTACCATTTTCCTACATTAGATTTCGTTCTAAATGCTTAATCCCTATGTAAAAACGTTAGTTAAGCAAGAACATCGTATTTTTAAAAAAATCTAATGATAGGATTTTCCAGAAAATTGAAAAAACCGAAAAATGTCAAGAGTAAAGTGCCATTTTCTGACATTAGATTTCGTTCTAAATGCTTAATCCCTATGTAGAAACGTTAGTTAAGCAAGAATATCGTATTTTTAAACAAATCTAATGGTAGGATTTTTCAGAAAATTGAAAAAACCGTAAAATGTCAAGAGTAAAGTGCCCTTATTTTAAACATTATATCGTTCTAAATGCTTAATCCCTATGTAAAAAAGTTATCTAAGCAAGAATATGTTATTGAATAAAATGAGAAAAATTTATTTTAGCCGTAAATCGAAAATAATGGGTCGAGCGAATCGGTCGATTGCGCCGAGACGCGCTATGATGCAACAGACGAGCGATTGGAACGCCCGAATATTTTCAAAGTCCCAACGTACCGGTCAAGAGTAAAGTACCATTTTCCTACATTAGATTTCGTTCTAAATGCTTAATCCCTATGTAAAAACGTTAGTTAAGCAAGAATATCGTATTTTAAAAAAAATCTAATGATAGGATTTTCCAGAAAATTGAAAAAACCGAAAAATGTCAAGAGTAAAGTGCCATTTTCTGACATTAGATTTCGTTCTAAATGCTTAATCCCTATGTAGAAACGTTAGTTAAGCAAGAATATCGTATTTTTAAAAAAATCTAATGGTAGGATTTTTCAGAAAATTGAAAAAACCGTAAAATGTCAAGAGTAAAGTGCCCTTATTTTAAACATTATATCGTTCTAAATGCTTAATCCCTATGTAAAAAAGTTATCTAAGCAAGAATATGTTATTGAATAAAATGAGAAAAATTTATTTTAGCCGTAAATCGAAAATAATGGGTCGAGCGAATCGGTCGATTGCGCCGAGACGCGCTATGATGCAACAGACGAGCGATTGGAACGCCCGAATATTTTCAAAGTCCCAACGTACCGGTCAAGAGTAAAGTACCATTTTCCTACATTAGATTTCGTTCTAAATGCTTAATCCCTATGTAAAAACGTTAGTTAAGCAAGAATATCGTATTTTTAAAAAAATCTAATGATAGGATTTTCCAGAAAATTGAAAAAACCGAAAAATGTCAAGAGTAAAGTGCCATTTTCTGACATTAGATTTCGTTCTAAATGCTTAATCCCTATGTAGAAACGTTAGTTAAGCAAGAATATCGTATTTTTAAAAAAATCTAATGATAGGATTTTTCAGAAAATTGAAAAAACCGTAAAATGTCAAGAGTAAAGTGCCATTATTTTAAACAATGTATCGTTCTAAATGCTTAATCCCTATGTAAAAAAGTTATTTAAGCAAGAATATGTTATTGAAAAAAATTAGAAAAATTTATTTTAGCCGTAAATCGAAAATAATGGGGACACCGGAGCTGTTCGAAGCGCCGAGACGCGCCGCGTACGGCCGAATATTTTCTAAGTCCCAACGTACCGATCAAGAGTAAAGTACCATTTTCCTACATTAGATTTCGTTCTAAATGCTTAATCCCTATGTAAAAACGTTAGTTAAGCAAGAATATCGTATTTTTAAAAAAATCTAATGATAGGATTTTCCAGAAAATTGAAAAAACCGAAAAATGTCAAGAGTAAAGTGCCATTTTCTGACATTAGATTTCGTTCTAAATGCTTAATCCCTATGTAGAAACGTTAGTTAAGCAAGAATATCGTATTTTTAAAAAAATCTAATGGTAGGATTTTTCAGAAAATTGAAAAAACCGTAAAATGTCAAGAGTAAAGTGCCCTTATTTTAAACATTATATCGTTCTAAATGCTTAATCCCTATGTAAAAAAGTTATCTAAGCAAGAATATGTTATTGAATAAAATGAGAAAAATTTATTTTAGCCGTAAATCGAAAATAATGGGTCGAGGGAATCGGTCGATTGCGCCGAGACGCGCTATGATGCAACAGACGAGCGATTGGAACGCCCGAATATTTTCAAAGTCCCAACGTACCGATCAAGAGTAAAGTACCATTTTCCTACATTAGATTTCGTTCTAAATGCTTAATCCCTATGTAAAAACGTTAGTTAAGCAAGAATATCGTATTTTTAAAAAAATCTAATGATAGGATTTTCCAGAAAATTGAAAAAACCGAAAAATGTCAAGAGTAAAGTGCCATTTTCTGACATTAGATTTCGTTCTAAATGCTTAATCCCTATGTAGAAACGTTAGTTATGCAAGATTATCGTATTTTTAAAAAAATCTAATGATAGGATTTTTCAGAAAATTGAAAAAACCGTAAAATGTCAAGAGTAAAGTGCCCTTATTTTAAACATTATATCGTTCTAAATGCTTAATCCCTATGTAAAAAAGTTATCTAAGCAAGAATATGTTATTGAATAAAATGAGAAAAATTTATTTTAGCCGTAAATCGAAAATAATGGGTCGAGCGAATCGGTCGATTGCGCCGAGACGCGCTATGATGCAACAGACGAGCGATTGGAACGCCCGAATATTTTCAAAGTCCCAACGTACCGGTCAAGAGTAAAGTACCATTTTCCTACATTAGATTTCGTTCTAAATGCTTAATCCCTATGTAAAAACGTTAGTTAAGCAAGAATATCGTATTTTAAAAAAAATCTAATGATAGGATTTTCCAGAAAATTGAAAAAACCGAAAAATGTCAAGAGTAAAGTGCCATTTTCTGACATTAGATTTCGTTCTAAATGCTTAATCCCTATGTAGAAACGTTAGTTAAGCAAGAATATCGTATTTTTAAAAAAATCTAATGGTAGGATTTTTCAGAAAATTGAAAAAACCGTAAAATGTCAAGAGTAAAGTGCCCTTATTTTAAACATTATATCGTTCTAAATGCTTAATCCCTATGTAAAAAAGTTATCTAAGCAAGAATATGTTATTGAATAAAATGAGAAAAATTTATTTTAGCCGTAAATCGAAAATAATGGGTCGAGCGAATCGGTCGATTGCGCCGAGACGCGCTATGATGCAACAGACGAGCGATTGGAACGCCCGAATATTTTCAAAGTCCCAACGTACCGGTCAAGAGTAAAGTACCATTTTCCTACATTAGATTTCGTTCTAAATGCTTAATCCCTATGTAAAAACGTTAGTTAAGCAAGAACATCGTATTTTTAAAAAAATCTAATGATAGGATTTTCCAGAAAATTGAAAAAACCGAAAAATGTCAAGAGTAAAGTGCCATTTTCTGACATTAGATTTCGTTCTAAATGCTTAATCCCTATGTAGAAACGTTAGTTAAGCAAGAATATCGTATTTTTAAACAAATCTAATGGTAGGATTTTTCAGAAAATTGAAAAAACCGTAAAATGTCAAGAGTAAAGTGCCCTTATTTTAAACATTATATCGTTCTAAATGCTTAATCCCTATGTAAAAAAGTTATCTAAGCAAGAATATGTTATTGAATAAAATGAGAAAAATTTATTTTAGCCGTAAATCGAAAATAATGGGTCGAGCGAATCGGTCGATTGCGCCGAGACGCGCTATGATGCAACAGACGAGCGATTGGAACGCCCGAATATTTTCAAAGTCCCAACGTACCGGTCAAGAGTAAAGTACCATTTTCCTACATTAGATTTCGTTCTAAATGCTTAATCCCTATGTAAAAACGTTAGTTAAGCAAGAATATCGTATTTTAAAAAAAATCTAATGATAGGATTTTCCAGAAAATTGAAAAAACCGAAAAATGTCAAGAGTAAAGTGCCATTTTCTGACATTAGATTTCGTTCTAAATGCTTAATCCCTATGTAGAAACGTTAGTTAAGCAAGAATATCGTATTTTTAAAAAAATCTAATGGTAGGATTTTTCAGAAAATTGAAAAAACCGTAAAATGTCAAGAGTAAAGTGCCCTTATTTTAAACATTATATCGTTCTAAATGCTTAATCCCTATGTAAAAAAGTTATCTAAGCAAGAATATGTTATTGAATAAAATGAGAAAAATTTATTTTAGCCGTAAATCGAAAATAATGGGTCGAGCGAATCGGTCGATTGCGCCGAGACGCGCTATGATGCAACAGACGAGCGATTGGAACGCCCGAATATTTTCAAAGTCCCAACGTACCGGTCAAGAGTAAAGTACCATTTTCCTACATTAGATTTCGTTCTAAATGCTTAATCCCTATGTAAAAACGTTAGTTAAGCAAGAACATCGTATTTTTAAAAAAATCTAATGATAGGATTTTCCAGAAAATTGAAAAAACCGAAAAATGTCAAGAGTAAAGTGCCATTTTCTGACATTAGATTTCGTTCTAAATGCTTAATCCCTATGTAGAAACGTTAGTTAAGCAAGAATATCGTATTTTTAAACAAATCTAATGGTAGGATTTTTCAGAAAATTGAAAAAACCGTAAAATGTCAAGAGTAAAGTGCCCTTATTTTAAACATTATATCGTTCTAAATGCTTAATCCCTATGTAAAAAAGTTATCTAAGCAAGAATATGTTATTGAATAAAATGAGAAAAATTTATTTTAGCCGTAAATCGAAAATAATGGGTCGAGCGAATCGGTCGATTGCGCCGAGACGCGCTATGATGCAACAGACGAGCGATTGGAACGCCCGAATATTTTCAAAGTCCCAACGTACCGGTCAAGAGTAAAGTACCATTTTCCTACATTAGATTTCGTTCTAAATGCTTAATCCCTATGTAAAAACGTTAGTTAAGCAAGAATATCGTATTTTAAAAAAAATCTAATGATAGGATTTTCCAGAAAATTGAAAAAACCGAAAAATGTCAAGAGTAAAGTGCCATTTTCTGACATTAGATTTCGTTCTAAATGCTTAATCCCTATGTAGAAACGTTAGTTAAGCAAGAATATCGTATTTTTAAAAAAATCTAATGGTAGGATTTTTCAGAAAATTGAAAAAACCGTAAAATGTCAAGAGTAAAGTGCCCTTATTTTAAACATTATATCGTTCTAAATGCTTAATCCCTATGTAAAAAAGTTATCTAAGCAAGAATATGTTATTGAATAAAATGAGAAAAATTTATTTTAGCCGTAAATCGAAAATAATGGGTCGAGCGAATCGGTCGATTGCGCCGAGACGCGCTATGATGCAACAGACGAGCGATTGGAACGCCCGAATATTTTCAAAGTCCCAACGTACCGGTCAAGAGTAAAGTACCATTTTCCTACATTAGATTTCGTTCTAAATGCTTAATCCCTATGTAAAAACGTTAGTTAAGCAAGAACATCGTATTTTTAAAAAAATCTAATGATAGGATTTTCCAGAAAATTGAAAAAACCGAAAAATGTCAAGAGTAAAGTGCCATTTTCTGACATTAGATTTCGTTCTAAATGCTTAATCCCTATGTAGAAACGTTAGTTAAGCAAGAATATCGTATTTTTAAACAAATCTAATGGTAGGATTTTTCAGAAAATTGAAAAAACCGTAAAATGTCAAGAGTAAAGTGCCCTTATTTTAAACATTATATCGTTCTAAATGCTTAATCCCTATGTAAAAAAGTTATCTAAGCAAGAATATGTTATTGAATAAAATGAGAAAAATTTATTTTAGCCGTAAATCGAAAATAATGGGTCGAGCGAATCGGTCGATTGCGCCGAGACGCGCTATGATGCAACAGACGAGCGATTGGAACGCCCGAATATTTTCAAAGTCCCAACGTACCGGTCAAGAGTAAAGTACCATTTTCCTACATTAGATTTCGTTCTAAATGCTTAATCCCTATGTAAAAACGTTAGTTAAGCAAGAATATCGTATTTTAAAAAAAATCTAATGATAGGATTTTCCAGAAAATTGAAAAAACCGAAAAATGTCAAGAGTAAAGTGCCATTTTCTGACATTAGATTTCGTTCTAAATGCTTAATCCCTATGTAGAAACGTTAGTTAAGCAAGATTATCGTATTTTTAAAAAAATCTAATGATAGGATTTTTCAGAAAATTGAAAAAACCGTAAAATGTCAAGAGTAAAGTGCCCTTATTTTAAACATTATATCGTTCTAAATGCTTAATCCCTATGTAAAAAAGTTATCTAAGCAAGAATATGTTATTGAATAAAATGAGAAAAATTTATTTTAGCCGTAAATCGAAAATAATGGGTCGAGCGAATCGGTCGATTGCGCCGAGACGCGCTATGATGCAACAGACGAGCGATTGGAACGCCCGAATATTTTCAAAGTCCCAACGTACCGGTCAAGAGTAAAGTACCATTTTCCTACATTAGATTTCGTTCTAAATGCTTAATCCCTATGTAAAAACGTTAGTTAAGCAAGAATATCGTATTTTAAAAAAAATCTAATGATAGGATTTTCCAGAAAATTGAAAAAACCGAAAAATGTCAAGAGTAAAGTGCCATTTTCTGACATTAGATTTCGTTCTAAATGCTTAATCCCTATGTAGAAACGTTAGTTATGCAAGATTATCGTATTTTTAAAAAAATCTAATGATAGGATTTTTCAGAAAATTGAAAAAACCGTAAAATGTCAAGAGTAAAGTGCCCTTATTTTAAACATTATATCGTTCTAAATGCTTAATCCCTATGTAAAAAAGTTATCTAAGCAAGAATATGTTATTGAATAAAATGAGAAAAATTTATTTTAGCCGTAAATCGAAAATAATGGGTCGAGGGAATCGGTCGATTGCGCCGAGACGCGCTATGATGCAACAGACGAGCGATTGGAACGCCCGAATATTTTCAAAGTCCCAACGTACCGATCAAGAGTAAAGTACCATTTTCCTACATTAGATTTCGTTCTAAATGCTTAATCCCTATGTAAAAACGTTAGTTAAGCAAGAATATCGTATTTTAAAAAAAATCTAATGATAGGATTTTCCAGAAAATTGAAAAAACCGAAAAATGTCAAGAGTAAAGTGCCATTTTCTGACATTAGATTTCGTTCTAAATGCTTAATCCCTATGTAGAAACGTTAGTTAAGCAAGATTATCGTATTTTTAAAAAAATCTAATGATAGGATTTTTCAGAAAATTGAAAAAACCGTAAAATGTCAAGAGTAAAGTGCCCTTATTTTAAACATTATATCGTTCTAAATGCTTAATCCCTATGTAAAAAAGTTATCTAAGCAAGAATATGTTATTGAATAAAATGAGAAAAATTTATTTTAGCCGTAAATCGAAAATAATGGGTCGAGCGAATCGGTCGATTGCGCCGAGACGCGCTATGATGCAACAGACGAGCGATTGGAACGCCCGAATATTTTCAAAGTCCCAACGTACCGGTCAAGAGTAAAGTACCATTTTCCTACATTAGATTTCGTTCTAAATGCTTAATCCCTATGTAAAAACGTTAGTTAAGCAAGAATATCGTATTTTAAAAAAAATCTAATGATAGGATTTTCCAGAAAATTGAAAAAACCGAAAAATGTCAAGAGTAAAGTGCCATTTTCTGACATTAGATTTCGTTCTAAATGCTTAATCCCTATGTAGAAACGTTAGTTATGCAAGATTATCGTATTTTTAAAAAAATCTAATGATAGGATTTTTCAGAAAATTGAAAAAACCGTAAAATGTCAAGAGTAAAGTGCCCTTATTTTAAACATTATATCGTTCTAAATGCTTAATCCCTATGTAAAAAAGTTATCTAAGCAAGAATATGTTATTGAATAAAATGAGAAAAATTTATTTTAGCCGTAAATCGAAAATAATGGGTCGAGGGAATCGGTCGATTGCGCCGAGACGCGCTATGATGCAACAGACGAGCGATTGGAACGCCCGAATATTTTCAAAGTCCCAACGTACCGATCAAGAGTAAAGTACCATTTTCCTACATTAGATTTCGTTCTAAATGCTTAATCCCTATGTAAAAACGTTAGTTAAGCAAGAATATCGTATTTTTAAAAAAATCTAATGATAGGATTTTCCAGAAAATTGAAAAAACCGAAAAATGTCAAGAGTAAAGTGCCATTTTCTGACATTAGATTTCGTTCTAAATGCTTAATCCCTATGTAGAAACGTTAGTTATGCAAGATTATCGTATTTTTAAAAAAATCTAATGATAGGATTTTTCAGAAAATTGAAAAAACCGTAAAATGTCAAGAGTAAAGTGCCCTTATTTTAAACATTATATCGTTCTAAATGCTTAATCCCTATGTAAAAAAGTTATCTAAGCAAGAATATGTTATTGAATAAAATGAGAAAAATTTATTTTAGCCGTAAATCGAAAATAATGGGTCGAGCGAATCGGTCGATTGCGCCGAGACGCGCTATGATGCAACAGACGAGCGATTGGAACGCCCGAATATTTTCAAAGTCCCAACGTACCGGTCAAGAGTAAAGTACCATTTTCCTACATTAGATTTCGTTCTAAATGCTTAATCCCTATGTAAAAACGTTAGTTAAGCAAGAATATCGTATTTTAAAAAAAATCTAATGATAGGATTTTCCAGAAAATTGAAAAAACCGAAAAATGTCAAGAGTAAAGTGCCATTTTCTGACATTAGATTTCGTTCTAAATGCTTAATCCCTATGTAGAAACGTTAGTTAAGCAAGAATATCGTATTTTTAAAAAAATCTAATGGTAGGATTTTTCAGAAAATTGAAAAAACCGTAAAATGTCAAGAGTAAAGTGCCCTTATTTTAAACATTATATCGTTCTAAATGCTTAATCCCTATGTAAAAAAGTTATCTAAGCAAGAATATGTTATTGAATAAAATGAGAAAAATTTATTTTAGCCGTAAATCGAAAATAATGGGTCGAGCGAATCGGTCGATTGCGCCGAGACGCGCTATGATGCAACAGACGAGCGATTGGAACGCCCGAATATTTTCAAAGTCCCAACGTACCGGTCAAGAGTAAAGTACCATTTTCCTACATTAGATTTCGTTCTAAATGCTTAATCCCTATGTAAAAACGTTAGTTAAGCAAGAACATCGTATTTTTAAAAAAATCTAATGATAGGATTTTCCAGAAAATTGAAAAAACCGAAAAATGTCAAGAGTAAAGTGCCATTTTCTGACATTAGATTTCGTTCTAAATGCTTAATCCCTATGTAGAAACGTTAGTTAAGCAAGAATATCGTATTTTTAAACAAATCTAATGGTAGGATTTTTCAGAAAATTGAAAAAACCGTAAAATGTCAAGAGTAAAGTGCCCTTATTTTAAACATTATATCGTTCTAAATGCTTAATCCCTATGTAAAAAAGTTATCTAAGCAAGAATATGTTATTGAATAAAATGAGAAAAATTTATTTTAGCCGTAAATCGAAAATAATGGGTCGAGCGAATCGGTCGATTGCGCCGAGACGCGCTATGATGCAACAGACGAGCGATTGGAACGCCCGAATATTTTCAAAGTCCCAACGTACCGGTCAAGAGTAAAGTACCATTTTCCTACATTAGATTTCGTTCTAAATGCTTAATCCCTATGTAAAAACGTTAGTTAAGCAAGAATATCGTATTTTAAAAAAAATCTAATGATAGGATTTTCCAGAAAATTGAAAAAACCGAAAAATGTCAAGAGTAAAGTGCCATTTTCTGACATTAGATTTCGTTCTAAATGCTTAATCCCTATGTAGAAACGTTAGTTAAGCAAGAATATCGTATTTTTAAAAAAATCTAATGGTAGGATTTTTCAGAAAATTGAAAAAACCGTAAAATGTCAAGAGTAAAGTGCCCTTATTTTAAACATTATATCGTTCTAAATGCTTAATCCCTATGTAAAAAAGTTATCTAAGCAAGAATATGTTATTGAATAAAATGAGAAAAATTTATTTTAGCCGTAAATCGAAAATAATGGGTCGAGCGAATCGGTCGATTGCGCCGAGACGCGCTATGATGCAACAGACGAGCGATTGGAACGCCCGAATATTTTCAAAGTCCCAACGTACCGGTCAAGAGTAAAGTACCATTTTCCTACATTAGATTTCGTTCTAAATGCTTAATCCCTATGTAAAAACGTTAGTTAAGCAAGAATATCGTATTTTTAAAAAAATCTAATGATAGGATTTTCCAGAAAATTGAAAAAACCGAAAAATGTCAAGAGTAAAGTGCCATTTTCTGACATTAGATTTCGTTCTAAATGCTTAATCCCTATGTAGAAACGTTAGTTAAGCAAGAATATCGTATTTTTAAAAAAATCTAATGATAGGATTTTTCAGAAAATTGAAAAAACCGTAAAATGTCAAGAGTAAAGTGCCATTATTTTAAACAATGTATCGTTCTAAATGCTTAATCCCTATGTAAAAAAGTTATTTAAGCAAGAATATGTTATTGAAAAAAATTAGAAAAATTTATTTTAGCCGTAAATCGAAAATAATGGGGACACCGGAGCTGTTCGAAGCGCCGAGACGCGCCGCGTACGGCCGAATATTTTCTAAGTCCCAACGTACCGATCAAGAGTAAAGTACCATTTTCCTACATTAGATTTCGTTCTAAATGCTTAATCCCTATGTAAAAACGTTAGTTAAGCAAGAATATCGTATTTTTAAAAAAATCTAATGATAGGATTTTCCAGAAAATTGAAAAAACCGAAAAATGTCAAGAGTAAAGTGCCATTTTCTGACATTAGATTTCGTTCTAAATGCTTAATCCCTATGTAGAAACGTTAGTTAAGCAAGAATATCGTATTTTTAAAAAAATCTAATGGTAGGATTTTTCAGAAAATTGAAAAAACCGTAAAATGTCAAGAGTAAAGTGCCCTTATTTTAAACATTATATCGTTCTAAATGCTTAATCCCTATGTAAAAAAGTTATCTAAGCAAGAATATGTTATTGAATAAAATGAGAAAAATTTATTTTAGCCGTAAATCGAAAATAATGGGTCGAGGGAATCGGTCGATTGCGCCGAGACGCGCTATGATGCAACAGACGAGCGATTGGAACGCCCGAATATTTTCAAAGTCCCAACGTACCGATCAAGAGTAAAGTACCATTTTCCTACATTAGATTTCGTTCTAAATGCTTAATCCCTATGTAAAAACGTTAGTTAAGCAAGAATATCGTATTTTTAAAAAAATCTAATGATAGGATTTTCCAGAAAATTGAAAAAACCGAAAAATGTCAAGAGTAAAGTGCCATTTTCTGACATTAGATTTCGTTCTAAATGCTTAATCCCTATGTAGAAACGTTAGTTATGCAAGATTATCGTATTTTTAAAAAAATCTAATGATAGGATTTTTCAGAAAATTGAAAAAACCGTAAAATGTCAAGAGTAAAGTGCCCTTATTTTAAACATTATATCGTTCTAAATGCTTAATCCCTATGTAAAAAAGTTATCTAAGCAAGAATATGTTATTGAATAAAATGAGAAAAATTTATTTTAGCCGTAAATCGAAAATAATGGGTCGAGCGAATCGGTCGATTGCGCCGAGACGCGCTATGATGCAACAGACGAGCGATTGGAACGCCCGAATATTTTCAAAGTCCCAACGTACCGGTCAAGAGTAAAGTACCATTTTCCTACATTAGATTTCGTTCTAAATGCTTAATCCCTATGTAAAAACGTTAGTTAAGCAAGAATACTGGTCGCCCTGCAGCTGGCCATCAGGCAAGCAAAGAGCCAGGCCTGGCGCGACCTTCTCGGCACTATCAACCGAGATCCATGGGGGCGCCCATATAAAATGGCGATGGGACGATTACGTCCCTGGGCGCCCCCTCTGACGGAGAGCCTGGATCCGGGGATGCTCGGACGGGTCGTGGACGCGCTATTCCCCGTCAGCGGGGAGGCGTCCCGGCCCGTCCCTCAGCTAGAGGGACACGAGTGGTCCCCGGATCTGGAGGTCGCGCCGGAGGAAATGGCCGGGGTAGTCAAATGGCTCCGGGGCAAGAATACTGCCCCGGGGCCGGACGGTATCCCCGGCCGGGTCTGGCTGCTTGCCATGGGCGTCCTGGGCGAGAGGCTTAGAGGCCTCTACTCCGGGCTCCTGAGGTCCGGGGTGTTCCCGGACCTTTGGAGGAGAAGTCGGATGGTCCTCTTAAGGAAGGATGGGAGGCCTGCGGATTCTCCCTCCGCGTACCGGCCCATTTGCCTCCTGGACGAGGTGGGCAAGATCTTTGAAAAGATCATTGCTGCCCGCCTCGCCAGGCACCTGTCCCGCGTTGGCCCCGATCTGGCGGACTGCCAGTTCGGCTTCCGGGAGGGGCGATCGACGGTCGATGCAATCGACCGTCTAAAGTCCCTCTCGGACAATGCCGTGGCACGGGGCGGGGTGTGCTTGGCGGTGTCGATAGACATCGTCAATGCGTTTAACACCCTGCCCTGGTCCGCCATTAGGGAGGCCCTGGTTGAACACCAGGTGCCTCCCTATCTGAGGCGGGTAATCGGGGCCTACCTGCGGGGCAGGTGGGTGGAATACCCGGGCCGGTACGGGACGATACGGAGGGAAGTGGACTGCGGGGTCCCACAGGGGTCCGTGTTAGGACCACTCCTGTGGGACCTGGGATATAACGCAGTCCTGAAGGCCTCCCTACCCGACGGTGCCACCCTCATCTGCTATGCAGATGACACATTGGTGGTCGCCGTCGGGGACACCTTCGAGAGGACCATCCGACGAGCGGAAGTTGCGGTGGCAGCCGTCGTCGCGAGGATCCACGGTCTGGGGCTGAAGGTGGCCCCGGAGAAGGCCGAGGCCGTCTGGTTTGGACGGCCTTGGTCTCGGCCACGGGCCAGATCGTGGATCTGGGTTGGAGGAGCCTGCGTCGAGGTGAAGTCCGAGATCAAGTATCTCGGACTGATCCTCGACAGCCACTGGAGGTTCGGAGCACATTTCGGCCGCCTCGTCCCCCGAGTTGAGAGGGCGGCGGCCGCGTTAGGCCGCCTGTTGCCCAATATCGGGGGACCGGGCGATATGGTGCGCCGCCTATACCTAGGCGTGGTGCGGTCAATGGTATTATACGGCGCCCCGATTTGGGCGCCGTCCGTGAGGGCAAGCCGGCGCAGCACATTGTTGTTGCGCCGGCTTCAGAGGCAAATGGCCCTTCGCCTCATACGGGGGTACCGCACCACGTCTACCGTGGCGGCGCTTGCTCTGGCGGGAGAAATTCCCTTCGAGCTGCAGGCGGCGATGCGCGCCTATGTCTATAGGTGCATATGCATCGCTGGCCGGGCTCGGGGGGACCCGCCGGAGCAAGAGGCGGTCGAGGGCTTCGAGCTCCAGGCCCGGGGACTAGCGCTCGCCAGGTGGCATGCGGAGCTTTGTTCCCATGCCGCCGAGCGCGTCCCCGGGGCTCTCCTGCCGCACTTCACCACGTGGCGGGAGAGGCGGTTTGGCAGGCTCTCCTACCGTGCGACGCAGGTATTCACCGGGCATGGCTGCTTCGGTGTCTACCTGTGTCGCATCGGTCGGGAAGCGACGACGGTGTGCCACCACTGTGGCGCGGAGGGGGACTCGGCGCAGCATACACTGGAGGTGTGCCCCGCCTTTTCAGTGCTGCGCCGAGTCCTAACTAGGGAAGTTGGTGGCGACCTCGCTCTCTCCAGCTTAGTTGGGGCCATGCTGGAGAGCCCGACAAAATGGGCGGCAGCCATAACCTTCTGCGAACAGGTAATGTTGCAGAAGGAGGCTGCCGAGCGGGGTCGCCGTGAGCGGGG